>NC_092096.1:22564949-22840673 GCF_045679555.1 Salvelinus alpinus
GTGGCTCTGTCCTTGGTCCAGTGTGGCTCTGTCCTTCGTCTAGTGGCTCTGTCCTTGGGCCAGTGGCTCTGTCCTTGGTCTAATGTGGCTCTGTCCTTGGTCCAGTGTGGCTCTGTCCTTGGGCCAGTGTGGCTCTGTCCTTGGTCCAGTGTGGCTCTGTCCTTGGTCCAGTGTGGCTCTGTCCTTGGGCCAGTGGCTCTGTCCTTGGTCTAATGTGGCTCTGTTCTTGGTCCAGTGTGGCTCTGTCCTTGGGCCAGTGTGGCTCTGTCCTTGGTCCAGTGTGGCTCTGTCCTTGGGCCAGTGGCTCTGTCCTTGGTCTAATGTGGCTCTGTCCTTCGTCTAGTGGCTCTGTCCTTGGTCCAGTGGCTCTGTCCTTGGTCCAGTGTGGCTCTGTCCTTGGTCCAGTGGCTCTGTCCTTGGTCTAATGTGGCTCTGTCCTTGGGCCAGTGGCTCTGTCCTTGGGCCAGTGTGGCTCTGTCCTTCATCTAGTGGCTCTGTCCTTGGGCCAGTGTGGCTCTGTCCTTGGTCCAGTGTGGCTCTGTCCTTGGGCCAGTAGCTCTGTCCTCGGTCTAATGTGGCTCTGTCCTTCGTCTAGTGGCTCTGTCCTTGGTCCAGTGGCTCTGTCCTTGGTCCAGTGGCTCTGTCCTTGGTCCGGTGGCTCTGTCCTTGGTCCAGTGGATCTGTCCTTGGTCCAGTGGCTCTGTCCTTGGGCCAGTGGATCTGTCCTTGGTCCAGTGGCTCTGTCCTTGGTCCAGTGGATCTGTCCTTGGTCCAGTGGATCTGTCCTTGGTCCAGTGGCTCTGTCCTTGGTCCAGTGTGGCTCCAGACACTTTTATTCAACCCTACAAGTATATTCCATGTTGTCTGCCCTACTGAATAAGTATGTTTCTGTTTTCCATTTCATAAGGGAGATTTGATATTCCGATCGAACCTACCACACCTTAAAACATATTACAACTCTCAAATGAGTATGAAACCAGACAGATATGACACATTACAGATAGTATATCTGTCATTTAAATTGCTATGGGCTATTGTAATTCTTTAACATGTGACCAAGTAATTTGCATTACACTTCAGTCAGCAAGTTAATTATGTAAGTAATTCAGAGGGGGTTTGACAGTTTGTTAATCACAAGATAACTGGTTGGGTAGTTGAAAATATGAAAGAGGTCATAGAAGGTTAAAGGTTTCAAAGTTGGGACATATGGACAGAGATGGAAGAGGAAGCGAGACACCCCACTCCCAATTTTTTCTATTTGTATTACAATCAATGAACTAAGCAGATCTAGCTGCTATTGCATTGGTGTCTATGGGAGAACCACCTCGTTAAGCAGACCATAACTGTATTATTCTGTTTTCAATGGTAAACAGCCTGAGTGAACTATCTTAATTGATCCACCATCTTTGATATGGATTGATTGACCCATATAAATAGAATGAGTAGAAAGGACTTGTTAATTTGACAGGTAATGTCATTGAGACACTCAAAATATCCGCCAGTCCACCCATTATGACATAATTGACCTGAGTGGGGAAGTCTGTTCTATACATTCTCCATTGTGGGGAGTTTGTGTTATTTTGTGACCGTGTTCAACTGTTGCTTGTGTTATTGTGCAGATTTCCCTGCAGCATCTGTGACTGGGGAATATGGCTCACATTTAACAAAACCACAATTAATTGGAAATGAGCCCAACGGAGACAGGGTCAGAGTCACTTCTCATAAAGAAAAGTACAGTATTACATATGATAATGTGTGATTGTATTGTATTACATGTCTCTATGACAGTATTACATATGATAATGTGTGAGTATATTGTATTACATGTCCCTATAACTCTGTATTACATGTCCCTATAACTCTGCAGCTCTGGAAGAGATCAACACGTTATGAACTGAATTCAAGCACATCGTAAGAGCTTCTCATATTGTTTTGTATCCCCTTTATGTACGTAATTTCTAGGTTATTGTGATGTGTTGAAGGCATATGCAAATATTTCACATGCTCCAAACGTTTTCCACAGTGTACAGATGTAAGGTATAAATCTGATCACCCTGTTGTTGCAGAAAATGTCCTGCACATCAGGAAATTCAAACTTGTTGTGTATTCAAGGTATAAAAATATAAAATTTGTCATTTACACTTTAACATTTCATACTAGATTTGCCCTAACAAAAAATGTATCAACCCCTACAAAAATGACCATTAGTTATAATCCTCACAATAATTCACATTTCCTTTTGCTGCTGGCTTATTTTCCTGCTGTGAGAAAATGGTCAAATCAAGATCCTACACCTGTAAATGGGGAGAAACGCGTAGAAGGATATGCATAGATAGGACTGTGTAAATCCTCACTAGAAATTGGCAGAGGATGTAAAGGAGTAATATTGATAGTGTGTAATCTTGTGAGGCTGGTAGCTGTATAAATATAGAGAGTGACAACTCCAGTAGGTGTAAGTAATAAGGTACACACACACACTGCTCTCTAAATCATCAGGGTACACTGAGTGGGCTGTCAACAGGGTCTTTGATGCCTCTCCCAAATGATTCACAGCAAGCACGTCGACTGTGACTCCCTGTCTCCCCTAACCTCAAGATGACTCTCCTGTCTCCCCCTAACCTCAAAATGACTCCCCTGTCTCCCCTAACCTCAAAATTACTCTCCTGTCTCCCCCTAACCTCAAAATGACTCCCCTGTCTCCCCTAACCTCAAGATGACTCTCCTGTCTCCCCCTAACCTCAAAATGACTCTCCTGTCTCCCCTAACCTCAAGATGACTCTCCTGTCTCCCCCTAACCTCAAAATGACTCTCCTGTCTCCCCCTAACCTCAAAATGACTCTCCTGTCTCCCCTAACCTCAAGATGACTCTCCTGTCTCACCCTAACCTCAAGATGACTCTCCTGTCTCCCCTAACCTCAAGATGACTCTCCTGTCTCACCCTAACCTCAAAATGACTCTCCTGTCTCCCCCTAACCTCAAAATGACTCCCCTGTCTCCCCTAACCTCAAAATGACTCTCCTGTCTCCCCCTAACCTCAAAATGACTCCCCTGTCTCCCCCTAACCTCAAAATGACTCTCCTGTCTCCCCTAACCTCAAGATGACTCCCCTGTCTCCCCCTAACCTCAAAATGACTCCCCTGTCTCCCCTAACCTCAAAATGACTCCCCTGTCTCCCCCTAACCTCAAAATGACTCCCCTGTCTCCCCTAACCTCAAGATGACTCCCCTGTCTCCCCTAACCTCAAAATGACTCTCCTGTCTCCCCCTAACCTCAAAATGACTCCCCTGTCTCCCCTAACCTCAAAATGACTCCCCTGTCTCCCCTAACCTCGAAATGACTCTCCTGTCTCCCCTAACCTCAAAATGACTCCCCTGTCTCCCCCTAACCTCAAAATGTTCATTTTTTGTAGTGGTTGATACATTTTTCGTTAGGGCAAATAAAGTCTGACATTTTAAAATGGAAATTACAAACTTCAGAATCCTTTTTAAACCTAGAATACACTACATGTTTCCATTTCCTGCTGTGCAGGAACAAAAGAGTGACCAAATTAAGATCCTACATCTGTACGCTAACCCATAAACAAATACAATTTGAGTTTAATTTTAGTCCAGCCATGTCCAGTCAGGAAACAAGGTAGAAATCTCCTCAATATGCAAAACATTGACTTTATATACACCCAATAACAGCTAGGGTCTTGGGTTTTTCCTCATCACGTGACCTGATCAGGAAATAGTCCCAGTCAGGTCATTCAGGCAATACTAAGTTCCCTTAACATGGGACACCAATGCTACTGTGACTGTATGACAACAGAAAATCATGACAGACGGTGAATGTCTGTCTGTCTGTCTGTCTGTCTGTCTGTCTGTCTGTCTGTCTGTCTGTCTGTCTGTCTGTCTGTCTGTCTGTCTGTCTGTCTGTCTGTCTGTCTGTCTGTCTGTCTGTCTGTCTGTCTGTCTGTCTGTCTGTCTGTCTGTCTGTCTGTCTGTCTGTCTGTCTGTCTGTCTGTCTGTCTGTCTGTCTGTCTGTCTGTCTGTCTGTGTGTGTGTGTGTGTGTGTGTGTGTGTGTGTGTGTGTGTGTGTGTGTGTGTGTGTGTGTGTGTGTGTGTGTGTGTGTTCGTCCGTCAGCATGTGAGTGTGTGTTCGTCCGTTCGTCCGTCAGCATGTGAGTGTGTGTTCGTCCGTTCGTCCGTCAGCATGTGAGTGTGTGTTCGTCCGTTCGTCCGTCAGCATGTGAGTGTGTGTTCGTCCGTTCGTCCGTCAGCATGTGAGTGTGTGTTCGTCCGTTCGTCCGTCAGCATGTGAGTGTGTGTTCGTCCGTTCGTCCGTCAGCATGTGAGTGTGTGTTCATCTGTTCATCCGTCAGCGTGTGTGTGTGCATCAGAATGTCTTGTGTTTCCTCCATGTGTTTCATCCAGGTCAGAGCCCTCCTGTCAGTGGTCCTGTCCTGTGTGCCAGGGACATACAATGGACCTCAGTGTGAGGAGTAGTAGCACACTGTTTGAGGGAGCCCAGAGAACATGAGGCTGGAGGGCAGGGGACTGCTGCCGTCCGCCTGTCGTGGGTGGCCTACTACTCAGGCATGAGCGGTTTTCACCCTGTGTAGCTCAGTTGGTATAGCATGGCGCTTGCAATGCCAGGGTTTTAGGGTTCGTTTACCACAGGGAACAGTATGAAAATGAATGCACTCACTACTGTAAGTCGCTCTGGATAAGAGCTAAATTACTCAAATATAAAATGTGACCACAAATGTTTTGTGGTAAAAAAGTTGGTAAAGAGAGGGGCAATATAGGGTATTAATCTTGTGGATTTCTAGTCAAACATACTGAACAGAAATGAGCTGAAATAGAAGATCCCAGAAATGTTCCATATTCACAAAAAACAGATTTTTCTCAAATTGTGTGCACAAATTTGTTTACATCCTTGTTAGTGAGCATTTCTCCTTTGCCAAGATAATCCATCCAGCTGACAGGTGTGGCATATCAAGAAGCTGATTAAACAGCATGATCATTACACAGGTGCACATTATACTGGGAACAAGAAAAGCCACTAAAATGTGCAGTTTTGTCACACAACACAATGTCACAGATGTCTCAAGTTTTGAGGGAGCGTGCAATTGACATGCTGACTGCAGGAATATCCACCAGAGCTGTTGCCAGATAATTGAATGTTCACTTCTCTACCATAAGCCGCTTCCAACGTAATTTTAGAGAATTTGGCAGTATGTCCAACCGGCATCACAAACACAAACCTCGTGTAACCACACCAGCCCAGGACCTCCACATCCGGCTTCTTCACCTGCAGGATCCTTTGACACCAGCCACCTGGGCAGCTGATGAAACTGAGGACTATTTCTGTCTGTAAAAGCCCTTTGTGGGGAAAAACTCATTCTTATTGGCTGGGTCTGGCTCCCCAGTGAGTGGGCCTGGCTCTCAAGAAGGTGGGCCTAATTAATTGATTTCAATTGACAGAAATCCTTATATGAATTGATGTAACTCAGTGAAATTGTTGCATGTTGTGTTTATATTTTTGTTCAGTATATATTGAAATGTATCAATCTTTCTTATGCAGTTGTATGACATGACCTGCCATTTGTCATCAGCTGTTCTGTTTGACACTGATTAATGGATGTTTGCACCACCAACTAAGGGTCTGGCATTGATGCTGACCAATGTCTATGTGTGAGGACCAGAAGAAGAAAAATGTCTATGTGTGAGGATCAGAAGAAGAAAAATATCTATGTGTGAGGACCAGAAGAAGAAAAATGTCTATGCGTGAGGACCAGAAGAAGAACAATGTCTATGTGTGAGGACCAGAAGAAGAAAAATGTCTATGCGTGAGGACCAGAAGAAGAACAATGTATATGTGTGAGGACCAGAAGAAGAACAAAGCAGAAATGGAAAGCAGGAGGACTGTAGAAAGGTGAGATAAACCATGTTAAAAACTGACTTCATGAGGGACTTTCCAGTTAATTGAGGGCCCTGCGGTTCTGTTATTCCCTCTAATATGATAATTGAAATCCAACATTGTTGAATTACAGTAGCTAAACATGTAGGCCTAATTACAGTTTGACAATGTTCCACCTGTTCTTTTCAGTGACATTGGTTCTATGTCGCATGGCTGTTAGCCAACAGTTGTTTTATGTTAACATCGATCAGGGAGTCTTAATGTGAGGTGTGTGTGTGTGTGTGTGTGTGTGTGTGTGTGTGTGTGTGTGTGTGTGTGTGTGTGTGTGTGTGTGTGTGTGTGTGTGTGTGTGTGTGTGTGTGTGTGTGTGTGTGTGTGTGTGTGTGTGTGTGTGTGTGTGTGTGTGTGTGTGTGTGTGTGTGTGTGTGTGCTTGTGTGAACCCCCTCCAAACCCTTTCACCACAACAAAATGCTGAACGGATTAATGCATTATTTCACACCATCACAAGTCAGGGCCAATTATGGCAGTTAGTTTCCATGCCGACGGGGAGTCAGTCACTGCTATAAGAAGCTGCCAGTGTATTGCTTTACATAATTCCAGTAACTTTGGATTTTCCCGTCAGATCCTCAGGACCATAATTTTGAAGGCTTACAACTGGGCAAAAACTGCTTGAATCAACAATGTTTCAACGTTAATTCAACAAAATAAATGTCATGCGATGAAGTTGAAATAACTGATTGGATTTGCAAAAAGACATCGACCTAAGGGCATTGTATATTTTTTTCAGACAACTTTTAACCTAAATCCAATGACATGGTGACATTGTTTTTTGATTTCACATTCAAATCACATTAGTTAAGAACTCAACCAAATGTAAATAAAAACTAAAATTTGAACTGACATCTGTGCCCAGTGGGTTTTTAAGACTTTTTGAATTTTAGATATGAAAATAGCAACGGATTTGACGTTACACCATAGGCACCCAACTGGCACCCTACATAGTGCATTACTTTTGACCAGAGCCCTAGGAGTCATTGGGATGTAGCCCAAATATAGGGCCATTTTGGTAATAATCTTGACAAGTCCCTCAGTGTATACACACACGTATATACACTGAGTATACAAAACATTAAGAACACCTGCTCTTTCCATCCATTTACCCTGAATACTTTCATATCCACTGGGCGTTAAACGCAGAGGTACTCAAGCCATCTGTGAAGTGTACAGTAACAAGAATTGTCGGACGAAACGCTTGATAAAAGCACTCAAGCCGTTAAGCTTCCATTATGAGACGTATTTTATTTCACTTCGAAAGCAATCAACGATAGAAGTCTCTGCGTAGCCTCGTTCAGTTACGTTGCTTCTTGCACATGTCATTTATGTTTCACAACTCAGACAACGCGTTACATATCTATTCATGTATTTCCCTTTACATTTCTATTTGTTCTCCTAAAAATTGTATGACTTTGCGAGCAAAACAAGTATACATGGATGTGTTTCTTTATAAAGTGAACTTCAATGCCTCAGCAGACCTTTAATCAGTGTTTAAATAAATAACACAAACTATCATTTCCTTTCCATGCAACGACTGTCCATCTGCTTCTTAATAATAGGTTTCCCATTAGTGCTGTTTGAAAACCCATCAAGGAGAGTTGTGGGATATGTCCCAAGTATCTCTCCTTCCACATAAGTGTACACTTGTTAACACAAGTAAATGACTAGTAGGCCTACAAGAAATATGGTGGAAACTCCCACTAGATCTTGCCTCCACCAATCCAATGCCCTTAGATTTGTGGGAACAGTGTACTTCAGGAGAAAGGATATATAATTTGGACGCAGTCCTGGCGTTTACAAAGGGAGAGAGGGCTTCAAGACGGTCCTCCTTCTCTAGCAGCAGGTGTTTTTCACCACCATAATTACAGATATATACTAATGTAATCACAGCTTGCTCTGTAAAATGGTTGGAAGTTAGAAGCTGTTCTGGATAGTAATCATTTTGTGGTCATTATGTCAATGCTGTTCTATTATAATTGTACAGTAACATCCCAGGTCTTGGTAACTGCCAGGGTATTTTCAGTGGGCTGTATTGACACACAACAACAAGGGTTTCCAAGGCATCAGTCATCCAAGTGGCATGATACAGTGCATATTAAAAGGGATAGATAGACTTGATTTCCTTTTTTATATCTTATCACCCACAAAGGTGGACGCATAAATACATTATTTAGCAGACATACAAAATAACATTTCTCACAGTTACTGTACAATGAGGTGTTATAGTATTTTCGTTTTCGAGTGGGTGTTTTTTCTCACATTTTGGTGAATACACAGTATTTAATTATTGAATGGAGCCAAATATCCCAAAGCTTCACTCCTGCCACAGATGGCTTTTAATTAAACACGCCCCTGGATATACTTTTAACTTCCAGTGGTGAGGGAAATCCCCCGCTTCTTAATGTCATACATTATCTCCACTTCATATTCACATATGTGAAAATGGCGAGTTCTACGTAACAAAAAAGAGATGAAAATGTCCTAAAACAAAAGTACAGGAAATGGAGTATATAATCTTTCCCATTCTTTCAGGTATTTAGACCATTCTATTGGAAGCAAAACATTATCACGGCATTGTAGTGTTTCAAGCAATGGTCTGAGTATATGACAGGATGAACAGTCATTTAACTAGTAATTTAACTAGTTTTATAACATCTTATGCCGGAACTATTTAAAACAGTTTATGACAGCTTATAGCAAATATTATGTGTTATATACACTACAGTTCAAAAGTTTGGAGTCACTTAGAAATGTCCTTGTCTTTTAAAGAAAAGCTCTTTTTTTTGTCCATTAAAATAACATCAAATTGATAAGAAATATAGTGAGACATTGTTAATGTTGTAAATGACTATTGTAGCTGGAAACGGCTGATATTTTATGGAATATCTACACAGGCTTACAGCGGCCCGTTATCAGCAACCATCACTCCTGTGTTCCAATGGCACGTTGTGTTAGCTAATCCAAGTTTATCATTTTAAAAGGCTAATTGATCATTAGAAAACCCTTTTGCAATTATGTTAGCATAGCTGAAAACTGTTGTTCTGATTAAAGAAGCAATAAAACTGGCCTTCTTTAGACTAGTTGAGTATCTGGAGCATCAGCATTTGTGGGTTCGATTACAGGCTCAAAATGGCCAGAAACAAATAACTTTCCTCTGAAACTCGTCAGTCTATTCTTGTTCTGAAAAATTAAGGCTATTCCATGCGAGAAATTGCAGAGAAACTGAAGATCTCATACAACGCTATGTACTACTCCCTTCACAGAACAGCGCAAACTGGCCCTAACCAGAATAGAAAGAGGAGTGGGAGGCCCCGGTGCACAACTGAGCAAGAAGACAAGTACATTAGAGTGTCTAGTTTGAGAAACAGACGCCTCACAAGTCCTCAACTGGCAGCTTCATTAAATAGTACCCGCAAAACACCAGTCTCAACGTCAACAGTGAAGAGGCGACTCCGGGATGCTGGCCTTCTCAAATTTTAATGGACAAAAAATTAGCTTTTCTTTCAAAAACAAGGACATTTCTAAGTGACCCCACTTTTTGAACGGTAGTGTAGCTGTTATAAAGGTTTTTGGAATGCAATCGGACATACAGTAAAGTGTTACCACAATATTCCTGATGAGATCTGTTTTCTTAGATGGCCCTTGCCCTCATTCAATAGTCAGTAATCTTATAAAATGGCAGAATTTTACAGTCCTCCCCATGTTATTCTTCCTTGGCTCCTCTCCAGAATTTTACCTCACAAACTGTGCTAGAGAAGACTAAGCTGTGTTCATTTGCCCACTATTAGTAATGAGCACAGTGAACTGTCATGGCACCCTCAATTACAGGGATGTAGGCTGACAAAGAGCATAGCATGTGCTCTGGTAGAACAGGGAAGAGACACACTAAACCATTGACTGATATCAGCCCTCCAACCCTGAAAGATGCATAGAGGTTTAAAGATTAAAGGTACACAAAGTAACACAGTTCAAAACTAAAAACGTAACAAAGATCTTGAAACAGTAGGACCGTGTCTTAAATTGTGATGTCATTTTCTCTGGCTGTGCTTGTCTATTAAGAGTAAAAAACAGACGCATACATGCATTTGTGATGTTCTACTCTTATTCTGGTGTGGAATGTGCAGCAATGACATCATAGAAACAATAACAACAGAACAAAAACCCATCTGTAGCTATGTAGACTTGGCAACATCATGGCAACAGCACATAGAATAATATATCTTTGACATGTGGAAATACTTCGGTCACACGTTATTTGGATAGTCCCATATATGATCTACAGATGGTCATACTATCAACAAACTGTTGATAAGCAAATGTTTGTTAAGGTTACAGTTAGGGTTAGAATAAGGCTTAGGATAAGGGTTAAGTTTATGGTTAGTAGATAGTTGACATGTAATTTACTTGGGACTATCCGAATAGTGTTACCAATACTTTGTTTAATACAACTTTGAATTTGGAAGGATTCCAAGATGGCATAGCAGTCAGACGTCTTTGTCCTCGTCTTGTAGTGTCCCATGTATATATCTTTAAAAATATATTTTTCTAAACCTCAACTTCAAAATACTCTCGTGCAACCCGCCTCACCCAATGTGGTGTGGATCTGCTTTTTTCTAAAGTATTTTTCTTTGCTTCTGAACCGGAATCCCCCAACTAGCCCCGGGCCTGCTAGCTGTCTGAATCGCCGTGTCTCCAGCCAGCCTAACTACTCACTGGACCCCTATGATCACTCGGCTATGCATGCCTCTCCCTAATGTCAATATGCCTTGTCCATTGC
Organism: Salvelinus alpinus; assembly: GCF_045679555.1. Classification (NCBI taxonomy): domain Eukaryota; kingdom Metazoa; phylum Chordata; class Actinopteri; order Salmoniformes; family Salmonidae; genus Salvelinus; species Salvelinus alpinus. Next base: position 22,575,686 of record NC_092096.1, read on the forward strand.
TGTTCTGGTTGGTGATTATTGTCTTATTTCACTGTAGAGCCTCTAGCCCTGCTCAATATGCCTCAGCCAACCCTTTAGTTCCACCTCCCACACATGCGGTGACATCAGCTGGTTTAAATGTTTCTAGAGACAATATCGCTCTTATTATCACTCAATGCCTAGGTTTATCTCCAATGTATTCACATCCTACCATGCCTTTGTCTGTACATTATGCCTTGAATCTATTCTATCGCACCCAGAAACTTGCTCCTTTTACTCTCTTTTCCGAACGTACTAGATGACCAGTTCTTATAGCCTTTAGCCATACCCTTATCCTACTCCTCCTCTGTTCCTCTGGTGATGTAGAGGTTAATCCAGGCCCTGCAGTGCCTAGCTCCACTCCTATTCCCCAGGTGCTCTCATTTGTTGACTTCTGTAACCGTAAAATCATTGGTTTCATGCATGTTAACATTAGAAGCCTCCTCCCTAAGTTTGTTTTAGTCACTGCTTTAGCACACTCTGCACACCCGGATGTCCTAGCCGTGTCTGAACCTTGGCTTAAGAAGACCACCAAAAACCCTGAAATTTCCATCCCTAATTATAACATTTTCCGATAAGATAGAACTGCCAAAAAGGGCGGAGTTGCAATCTACTGCAGAGATAGCCTGCAGAGTTCTGTCTTACTATCCAGGTCTGTACCCAAACAATTTGAGCTTCTACTTTTAAAAATCCACCTTTGCAGAAACAAGTCTCTCACCATTGCCGCTTGCTATAGACCACCCTCTGCCCCCAGCTGTGCCCTGGACACCATATGTGAATTGATTGCCCCCCCATCTATCTTCTGAGCTCGTGCTGCTAGGTGACTTAACTGGGACATGCTTAACACCCCAGCCATCCTACAATCTAAGCTTGATGCCCTCAATCTCACACAAATTATCAATGAACCTACCAGGTACTACCACAAATCCGTAAACACGGGCACCCTCATAGACATCATCCTAACCAACTTGGCATCCAAATACACCTCTGCTGTTTTCAACCAAGATCTCAGAGATCACTGCCTCATTGCCTGCATCCGAAATGGGTCTGCGGTCAAACAACCAACCCTCATCACTGTCAAACGCTCCCTAAAACACTTCAGCGAGCAGGCCTTTCTAATCGACCTGGCCCGGGTATCCTGGAAGGATATTGACCTCATCCCGTCAGTAGAGGATGCCTGCTTATTCTTTAAAAGTGCCTTCCTCACCATCTTAAATAAGAATGCCCCATTCAAAAAATGTTGAACCAGGGGGCCTCCCGGGTGGCGCAGTGGTCTAGGGCACTGCATCGCAGTGCTAGCTGCGCCACCAGAGTCTCTGGGTTCGCGCCCAGGCTCTGTCGCAGCCGGCCGCGACCGGGAGGTCCGTGGGGCGACGCACAATTGGCATAGCGTCGTCCGGGTTAGGGAGGGTTTGGCCGGTAGGGATATCCTTGTCTCATCGCGCTCCAGCGACTCCTGTGGCGGGCCGGGCGCAGTGCGCGCTAACCAAGGGGGCCAGGTACACAGTGTTTCCTCCGACACATTGGTGCGGCTGGCTTCCGGGTTGGAGGCGCGCTGTGTTAAGAAGCAGTGCTGCTTGGTTGGGTTGTGCTTCGGAGGACGCATGGCTTTCGACCTTCGTCTCTCCCGAGCCCGTACGGGAGTTGTAGCGATGAGACAAGATAGTAATTACTAGCGATTGGATACCACGAAAATTGGGGAAAAAATGGGATAACATTTTTTTTTTTTTATAAATAAAATGTTGAACCAGAAATAGATGTAGCCCTTGGTTCACTCCAGACCTGACTGCCCTTGACCAGCACAAAAACATCCTGTGGCATACTGCATTAGCAACGAGTAGCCCCCGTGATATGCAACTTTTCAGGGAAGTGAGGAACCAATATGCACAGGCAGTTAGGAAAGCTAAGGCTAGCTTTTTCAAACAGAAATGTGCATCCTGTAGAAAAAATCCCAAAAGTTCTGGGACATAGCACCACGCAAAGTCTATGGAAAGTCCATGGAGAATAAGAGCACCTCCTCCCAGCTGCCCACTGCTCTGAGGCTAGGAAACACTGTCACCACCGATAAATCCACTATAATTGAGAATTTCAATAAGCATTTTTCTACGGCTGGCTATGCTTTCCACCTGGCTACCCCTACCCCGGTCAACTGCCCTGCACCCCCCACAGCAACTCCCCCAAGCGTCCCCCATTTCTCCTTCACCCAAATCCAGATAGCTGATGTTCTGAAAGACCTGCAAAACCTGGACCCCTACAAATCAGCCGGGCTAGACAATCTGGACCCTCTCTTTCTAAAATGATCCGCCGAAATTGTTGCAAAAACTATTACTAGCCTGTTCAACCTCTCTTTCGTATCGTCTGAGATTCCCAAAGATTGGAAAGCTGCCGTGATCATCCCCCTCTTCAAAGGGGAGACACTCTAGACCCAAACTGCTACAGACCTATATCTATCCTACCCTGCCTTTCTAAGGTCTTCGAAAGCCAAGTTAACAAACAGATCACCGACCACTTCGAATCCCACCGTACATTCTCCGCTATGCAATCTGGTTTCCAAGCTGGTCATGGGTGCACCTCAGCCACGCTCAAGGTCCTAAATGATATCATAACCGCCATCGATAAGAGACATTAGTGTGCAGCCGTATTCATCGACCTGGCCAAGGCATTCGACTCTGTCAATCACCACATTCTTATCGGCAGACTCAACAGCCTTGGTTTCTCAAATGACTGCCTCGCCTGGTTCACCAACTACTTCTCTGATAGAGTTCAGTGTGTCAAATTGGAGGGCCTGTTGTCCGGACCTCTTGCAGTCTCTATGGGGGTGCCACAGGGTTCAATTCTCAGGCCGACTCTCTTCTCTGTATACATCAATGATGTCGCTCTTGCTGCTGGTGATTCTCTGATCCACCTCTACGCAGATGACACCATTCTGTATACCTCTGGCCCTTCTTTGGACACTGTGTTAACTAACCTCCAGACAAGCTTCAATGCCATACAACTCTCCTTCCGTTGCCTCCAACTGCTCTTAAATGCAAGTAAAACTAAATGCATGCTCTTCAACTGATTGCTGCACGCACCTGCCCGCCTGTCCAGCATCACTACTCTGGACGGTTATGACTTAGGATATGTGGACAACTACAAATACCTAGTTAAATCTAGAATCAGCTTCCTATTTCGCAACAAAGCATCCTTCACTCATGCTGCCAAACATACCCTCGTAAAACTGACCATCCTACCGATCCTCGACTTCGGCGATGTCATTTACAAAATAGCCTCCAACACTCTACTACACAAATTGGATGCAGTCCATCACAGTGCCATCCGTTTTGTCACCAAAGTCCCATATACTACCCACCACTGTGATCTGTATGCTCTCGTTGGCTGGCCCTCGCTTCATACTCATCGCCAAACCCACTGGCTCCAGGTCATCTACAAGTCTTTGCTAGGGTAACGCCCCGCCTTATCTCAGCTCACTGGCCACCATAGCAGCACCCACCCGTAGCACGCGCTCCAGCAGGTATATCTCACTGGTCACCCCCAAAGCCAAGTCCTCCTTTGGCCGTCTTTCCTTCCAGTTCTCTGCTGCCAATGACTGGAACGAACTGCAAAAATCACTGACGCTGGAGACACATATCTCCCTCACTAGCTTTAAGCACCAGCTGTCAGAGCAGCTCACAGATCACTGCACCTGTACATAGCCCATCTGTAAATAGCCCATCCAACCACCTCATCCCCATACTGTATTTATTTATGTATCTTGCTCCTTTGCACCCCAGTCTACTTGCACATTCATCTTCTGCACATCTATCACTCCAGTGTTTAATTGGTATATTGTAATTACTTCACCACCATGGCCTATTTATTGCCTTAACTCCCTTATCTTACCTTATTTGCACACACTGTATATAGACTTTTTCTACTGTATTATTGACTGTATGTTTGTTTATTCCATGTGCAACTCTGTGTCGTTGTATGTGTCAAACTGCTTTGCTTTATCTTGGCCAGGTCGCAGTTGTAAATGAGAACTTGTTCTCAACTAGCCTACCTGGTTAAATAAAGGTGAAATATATATATATTTTTAAGGATGGGTATATGTTAGGCACAGAGAATATACTCTACAACACAGAATGATGTGAGGGGGGCGTTGCTTTTGCAGTCTACTCAAGTGAAGGTCAATAGCCAATTGTATGTACTGGGTCTTTAACTGAATTTCCTGTTCGTACAGTGCATTCGGAAAGTATTCAGACCCCTTAACCTTTTCCACATTTTGTTACGTGACAGCCTTATTCTAAAATTGATAAAATAGTTTTTTACCTCATCAATCTACACACAATATCCCATAATGTCAAAGCAAAAACAGGTTTTTAGAATTTATTGCTAAAATTTGTATAAAAAAAAAACTGAAATATTACATTTACATAAGTATTCAGACCCTTTCCTCAGTACTTTGTTGAAGCACCTTTGGCAGTGATTACAGACTTGAGTCCGCTTGGGTATGACGCTACAAGCTTGGCACACCTTTATTTGGGGAGGTTCTCCCATTTTTCTCTGCAGATCCTCTCAAGCTTTGTCAGGTTGGATGGGGAGCGTTGCTGCACAGCTATATTCAGATCTTTCCAGAGATGTTCAATCGGGTTCATGTCCGGGCTCTGGCTTGTCCTCTCAAAGACATTCAGTGACATGTCCCAAAGCCACTCCTGCGCTGTCTTGGCTCTGTGCTTAGGGTCGTTGTCCTGTTGGAAGGTGAACCTTCGCGCCAGTCTAAAGTCCTGAGCACTCTGGATCAGGTTTTCATCAAGGATCTGTCTGTACTTTGCTTCGTTCATCTTTCCCTCGATCCTGACTAGTCTCCCAGTCCCTGCCACTGAAAAACATCCCCACAGCATGATGCTGTCACCACCATGCTTCACCATAGGAATGGTGCCAAGTTTCCTCCAGACGTGACACTTGTCATTCAGGCCAAAGAGTTCAATCTTGGTTTCATCAGACCAGAGAATCTTTTTTGTCATTGTCTAAGAGTCCAAATCTTGGAAGAGTCTTTGGGGTTCCAAACTTCTTCCATTTAAGAATGATGGAGGGGTAGAAGCTGTTCAGGAGCCTTTTGGGCCCAGACTTGGCGCTACAGTACCGCTTGCCGTGCGGTAGTAGAGAGAGCAGTGACTTGGGGGGTTGGAGTTTTTCACAATATTTAGGGCCTTCCTCTGACAGTTATAAAGGTCCTGGATGGCAGGGAGCTTGGCCCCAGTGATGTACTGGGCCGTACTCATTACCCTCTGTAGCGGCTTACGGTCAGATGCCAAGCAGTTGCCATACCAGGTGGTGATGCAGCCAGTCAAGATGCTCTCAATGATGCAACTGTCAGATTCTCCCTAGGAGAGGTGGGTGTGGAGTCAGGCGCAGGAGAGTAAGAATTTCAAGAAGGGCGTTTTATTTCAAGTACATCAACAGAATAGGCACAGGACCACAACAGCAGCCACTAAGAAACATGAACGCAGTCCAGTCGAACACGGAGGAACACACTCCTCTGACTAAACTAACGTGCGGGAAAACAGTCCAGTGAAAACACCTGTTTAACAGAACAAACAAAACGCAACGCAAACCAACGACAGATACACAAACAATCCCGCACAAATCCTAGCGGGTAGGGCGAGATTAAATACCGCACTGATTAGCCTAAACTAGACACAGGTGAACACAAGACAGACAAAACCAAACGAAAAAGAAAAGGGATCGGTGGCAGCTAGTAGACCGGCGACGACGACCGCCGAGCGCCGCCCGAACAGAGAGAGGAGCCACCTTCGGTGGAAGTCGTGACACAACTGTATAACTTTTTGAGGATCTGAGGGCCCGTGCCAAATCTTTTCAGCCTCCTGAGCAGAAAGAGGCGATGTCGAGTCCTCTTCACAACTGTGTTGGTGTGTTTGGACCATGATAGGTCCTTGGTGATGTGGACACCGAGGAACTTGAAGCTCTCAACCGTCTCCACTACAGCCCAGTCAATGTGAATGGGGGAATTATCTGTGGTCCACGATCAGCTTCTTTGTCTTGCTGACGTTAAGGTTAGAGGTTGTTGTCCTGGCACCGCACAACCAGGTCTCTGACCTCCTCCCTGTAGGCTGTCTCATCGTCGTTGGTGATCAGGCCTACTCTATCGTGTCATCAGAAAACGTAACGATGGTGTTGGAGTCATGTACAGTCACGCAGTCATGGGTGAACAGGTAATACAGGAGGGGAATAATCACGCACCCCTGAGGGGCTCCCGTGTTGAGGGTCAGTGTGGCGGATGTTTTGTTGCCGACCCTCACTACCTTGGGGCAGCCGTCAAAAAGTCCAGTATCCAATTGCAGACGGAGGTGTTTAATCCCAGGGTCCTTATCTTAGTGATTAGCTTGGAGGGCACTATGGTGTTGAGCGCTCAGCTACAGTCAATGAACAGCATTCTCACATAGGTGTTCCTTTTGTCCCGGTGGGAGAGGCAGTGTGGAGCGCAATAGAGATTGCATCATCTGTGGATCTGTTGGGACGGTATGTGAATTGGAGTGGGTCCAGGGTGTCTGGGATGATGGTGTTAATGTGAGACATGACCAACCTTTCAAAGCATTTCATGGCTACAGATGTGAGTGCTACGGGGCAATAGTAATTTAGACAGGTTACCTTGGCGTTCTTGGGCACGGGGACTATGGTGGTCTACTTGAAACATGTGGGTATTACAGACTCGGTCAGGGAGAGGTTGATAACGTCAGTGAAGACACTTGCCAGCTGGTCAGCGCATGCTCTGCGTACACGTTCTGGTAATCTGACTGGCCCTGCGGCCTTGTGAATGTTGACCTGTTTAAGGGTCTAAAGACTCACGTCGGCTAAGGAGAGCGTGATCATACAGTCGTCCGGAAAAGTTGGTGCTCTCATGCATGGTCCAGTGTTGCTTGCCTCGATAGTCCGGGTAGCTATTGGTTAACTATTTAATTAACTATTTAGCAGTCTTATGGCTTGGGCGTAGAAGCTATTCAGGTTCCTGTTGGTTCCAGACTTGGTGCATCGGTCCCACATACCTATATATACAAATCTAATGTTGTATGTCAGTTTGTAGTGTATTTCACTGCATTTCAATGAAGCTGTACTCAATAGTTGTCAGGGCTTATGTATGCTTTGGTACATCCTTAACCAAGGATTTGGCTTCTGTTGAATTCCAAAACAAATCTCTCTATTTTTCTTATGAATAGTCAGTGTGAATTAATCTGTCACTTGTCTCTTCCTCGAACCATGTGTTTGTCATTGAAGTATGACAAACACACTCACGTCGTTTACATTTTGCCAAAGCAACCATGAGTCTGTCCTCTTGTTGTCCTATAGGTGATGCTGGAGTGGCATGGAGTTGTGACACGCATGCCACCTCACGACTGAGCAGAGGATACAACTGAGATACTTCACAATTAGTGTCATGAATTATCAATTTTTTTCCGTCTCCTTATTCTCTAGGTATCAATGTCATCTAATATCAACACTCATTACAACCACAAACGAATGATTGAGCATGATAAAGTCAAAACCTCTCACAGTTGGCAACTCCACAGTGTCCTCCTCCCAGAGTGCAAAGAACCTGGGCGTAACCCTGGACAACACCCTGTTGTTTTCTGCAAAACATCAAAGCAGTGACTCGCTCCTGCAGGTTCATGCTCTACAACATCCATAGAGTACAACCCTACCTCACACAAGAAGCGGTGAAGGTCCTCATCAAGACACTTACAGGCACTCATCAAGGCACTCATCAAGGCACTTAAGTTTACATACACTTACATTGGCGTCATTAAGGTGTACCTGTGGATGTATTTCAATGCCTACCTTCAAACTCAGTGCCACTTTGCTTGACATCATGGGAAAATCAAAAGAAATCAGTCACGACCTCAGAAAGAAATTGTAGACCACAAGTCTGGTTCATCCTTGGGAGCAATTCCCAAACGCCTGAAGGTACCACGTTCATCTGTACAAACAATAGTACGCAGGTATAAACACCATGGGACCACGCAGCCGTCATTCCGCTCAGGAAGGAGACACGTTCTGTCTCCATGAGATGAACGTACTTTGGTGCGAAAAGTGCAAATCAATCCCAGGACAACAGAAAATGACCTCGGGAAGATGCTGGAGGAAACAGGTACAAAAGTATCTATATCCACAGTAAAACGAGTCCTATATCAACATAACCTGAAAGGCCGTTCAGCAAGGAAGAAGCCACTGCTCCAAAACCGCCATTAAAAGGCCAGAATACAGTTTGCACACGTGGACAAAGATCGTACCTTTTGGAGAAATGTCCTCTGGTCTGATGAAACAAAAATAGAACTGTTTGACCAAATGACCATCATTATGTTTGGAGGAAAAAGGGGGAGGCTTGCAAGCCGAAGAACATCATCCCAACTGTGAAGCATGGGGGTGGCAGCATCATGTTGTGGGGGTGCTTTGCTGCGGGAGGGATTGGTGCACTTCACAAAATAGATGGCATCATGAGGTAGGAAAAATATGTGGATATATTTAAGCAACATCTCAAGACATCAGTCAGGAAGTTAAAGCTTGGTCACAAATTGGTCTTCCAAATGGACAATGACCCCAAGCATACTTCCAAAATTGTGGCAAAATGGCTTAAGGACAACAAAGTCAAGGTATTGGAGTGACCATCACAAAGCCCTGACCGCAATCCTATAGAAAATTTGTGGTCAGAACTGAAAAAACGTGTGCAAGCAAGGAGGCCTACAAACCTGACTCCGTTACACCACCTCTGTCAGGAGGAATGGGTCAAAATTCACCCAACTTATTGTGGGAAGCTTGTGGAAGGCCACCCGAAACATTTGACCCAAGATAAACAATTTGAAGGCAATGCTACCAAATACTGAGTGAATGTAAACTTCTGACCCACTGGGAATGTGATGAAAGAAATAAAAGCTGAAATAAATCATTCTCTCTACTATTATTGACATTTCACATTCTTAAAATAAAGTGGTAACTGACCTAAGACAGGGCATTTGTACTATGATTAAATGTTAGGAATTGTGAAAAACTGAGTTTAAATATATTTGGCTAAGGTGTATGTAAACTTCCGACTTCAACTGTATCTTCTGTCTAGACTACTGCAACTCTCTGTAGGCTGGGCTCCCTGCTTGTGCTATCAATTTATCCAGAATGCTGCTGCCCGTCTGGTGTTCAACCTTCCTAAGTTTTCCTATGTCACCACGCTCCTCCACACACTCCACTGGCTTCCAGTCGAAGCTCACATCATCTCCAAGACCCTGGTGCTTGCCTACGGAGCAACAAGGGGAACTGCACCTCCTTACCTTCAGGCTATGCTCAAACCCTACATCCCAACCTGAGCACTTTGTTCCACCACCTCTGGTCTCTTGGCCCTCCCACCCCTGCTCCCACTCAGCCAAGTCAAAGCTCTTCTATGTCCTGGCACCCCAATGGTGGAACAAGCTACCCCCAGCAGAGTCCCTGCCCATCTTTCGAAAATGTCTGAAACGCTACCTATCTTAAATTACTTTTATGGCACCCCTGACGTAAGTACTTCGTTGAGGGAAATGTACCGTTGAGGGAAATAACTGTGATGCGTTGTTGTCTCACCTAGCTATTTTAAGATGAATGCACTCATTATAAATAGCTGTAAATAAAGATTTTCCTTCAATTACTGTGTCTCTCTGTTGGCTTAGTATTATTCCACTTGTTTCTACAATCCTCCTACTCATTCAGATTTAGTGTAGGCCTAAGGACACACTGCTTTCAGCCTGATGACAATATGGCCAAATGGGAATATATGTCCCCTAGAATTTGGGATAGGACATCATGAAAGATGCCAATATGCCTCAGAGCCTCGGGAAGCCTGTGATGTCAGTATTGAGAGACCCATGGGCAAAAACGAATGGATATCTGGGTAGGACTGATAAGAAAATCCAGGAAACCCCATGCAAGCGAAGCCAACCTTAAAATAGTAGGCTATTTAAAGAAAATGGGGCCAGACTGGGATTTATTTTTCTAAAAACTAGCAAGGAATCGTTTAAACATGGTTCATGTGATGTGATTAAGTGTTCTCATTCCTGTTGGCCATCTTCCCTGACTTATTCCTGTTGGTCATCTTCCCCGTAATTATTTTATCAGGACCCTAGACTTCCCATACTTAAGCACAGGGTTTATCAGGACCCTAGACTGCCTATACTTAAGCACAGGGTTTTTCAGGACCCTAGACTGCCCATACTTAAGCATAGGATTTATCAGGACCCTAGACTGCCCATACTTAAGCACAGGGTTTATCAGGACCCTAGACATTCTCATACTTAAGCACAGGGTTTATCAGGACCCTAGACTGCCCATACTTAAGCATAGGGTTTATCAGGGTTGCAAAATTCCAGTAACTTTCCCAAAATTCCCAGGTTTTCCAAAAACTCCCCTTTGACTTTTAGAATTAAAAATATTTATATATACAGTGGGGCAAAAAAGTATTTAGTCAGCCACCAATTGTGCAAGTTCTCCCACTTAAAAAGATGAGAGAGGCCTGTAATGAGATGAGAGAGGCCTGTCATCATAGGTACACTTCAACTATGACAGACAAAATGAGAAAAAAAAATCCAGAAAATCACATTGTAGGATTTTTTATGAATTTATTTGCAAATTATGGTGGAAAATAAGTATTTGGTCACCTACAAACAAGCAAGATTTCTGGCTCTCACAGACCTGTAACTTCTTCTTTAAGAGGCTCCTCTGTCCTCCACTCGTTACCTGTATTAATGGCACCTGTTTGAACTTGTTATCAGTACAAAGGACACCTGTCCACAACCTCAAACAGTCACACTCCAAACTCCACTATGGCCAAGACCAAAGAGCTGTCAAAGGACACCAGAAACAAAATTGTAGACCTGCACCAGGCTGGGAAGACTGAATCTGCAATAGGTAAGCAGCTTGGTTTGAAGAAATCAACTGTGGGAGCAATTATTAGGAAATGGAAGACATACAAGACCACTGATAATCTCCCTCGATCTGAGGCTCCACGCAAGATCTCACCCCGTGGGGTCAAAATTATCACAAGAACGGTGAGCAAAAATCCCAGAACCACACGGGGGGACCTAGTGAATGACCTGCAGAGAGCTGGGACCAAAGTAACAAAGCCTACCATCAGTAACACACTACGCCGCCAGGGACTCAAATCCTGCAGTGCCAGATGTGTCCCCCTGCTTAAGCCAGTACATGTCCAGGCCCGTCTGAAGTTTGCTAGAGAGCATTTGGATGATCCAGAAGAAGATTGGGAGAATGTCATATGGTCAGATGAAACCAAAATAGAACTTTTTGCTAAAAACTCAACTCGTCGTGTTTGGAGGACAAAGAATGCTGAGTTGCATCCAAAGAACACCATACCTACTGTGAAGCATGGGGGTGGAAACATCATGCTTTGGGGCTGTTTTTCTGCAAAGGGACCAGGACGACTGATCCGTGTAAAGGAAAGAATGAATGGGGCCATGTATCGTGAGATTTTGAGTGAAAACCTCCCTCCATCAGCAAGGGCATTGAAGATGAAACGTGGCTGGGTCTTTGAGCATGACAATGATCCCAAACACACCGCCCGGGCAACGAAGGAGTGGCTTCGTAAGAAGCATTTCAAGGTCCTGGAGTGGCCTAGCCAGTCCAGTCTCCAGATCTCAACCCCATAGAAAATCTTTGGAGGGAGTTGAAAGTCCGTGTTGCCCAGCAACAGCCCCAAAACATCACTGCTCTAGAGGAGATCTGCATGGAGGAATGGGCCAAAATACCAGCAACAGTGTGTGAAAACCTTGTGAAGACTTACAGAAAACATTTGACCTCTGTCATTGCCAACAAAAGGTATATAACAAAGTATTGAGATAAACTTTTGTTATTGACCAAATACTTATTTTCCACCATAATTTGCTAATAAATTCATTAAAAATCCTACAATGTGATTTTCTGGATTTCTTTTCTCATTTTGTCTGTCATAGTTGAAGTGTACCTATGATGAAATTACAGGCCTCTCTCATCTTTTTAAGTGGGAGAACTTGCACAATTGGTGGCTGACTAAATACTTTTTTGCCCCACTGTATTAAAAATATGTTATTTATTAAGAAAAGCAATACCATAACATTTTTACATGGTCCATATTGGTCAATGGCAGACATGCATAAAGATGACAGCATCTATGCACTCACCACAAATGCCTTGTTTGCTAAATTCGCCGTATTACAGATTGCTCTCTGTCATGTGGGAACATGGGAAGATGTTTTGGGGTGCTGCAATTTTCTGTCGCAATTGTAGCATCTTCAGCACCACTACTTCCCGTGGCTATGCTCTCTGTTAGCCTGACCCTAACCCTAGCTTCATCTCCACACACTGGCCCAACCCTTAACCTCAACCACAACCCTAACCCTAGCTTCATCTCTAACCCTAACCCTAACCCTAGCTTCATCGCTAACCCTAACCCTAACCCTAGCTAACCCTAACCCTAACCCTAACCCTAGCTAACCCTAACCCTAACCCACACTGGCCTAACCCTTAACCTCAACCACAACCCTAACCCTAGCTTCATGTCCACACTCCGGCTCAACCCTAACCCCACAACCACAATCCTAACCCTACTGTACCTTCATGTCCACACTCCGGCTCAACCCTAACCCTAGCCTCAACCACAACCACAACCTTAAAACCTGTTTGGGTGCATGAACCGCTAGCGGGACACCTACGACAACATCCGGTGAAATTGCATAGCGCGAAATTCAAAATACAAACATCGTAATATTAAACATTCATGAAAATACAAGTGTCATACATCATTTTAAAGCTTAACTTCTTGTTAATCGAACCGCGTGGTAAGATTTAAAAAAGGCTTTACGGCGAAAGCATACCATGCGATTATCTGAGGACAGTGCCCCACATCAAAATACTTTTTCAACCAGCACAGGCGTCACAAAATCACAAATAGCAATTAAATAAATCACTTACCTTTGAAGATCTTCCTCTGTTTGCAATCCCAAGGGTCCCAGCTACACAATGAATGGTAGTTTTGTTCGATAAAGTCCTTATTTATATCCCAAAAAGTCCCAAAAATATCCCCCAAAAATGATATGCATATCCTAGCTCCTGGGCCTGAGTAACAGGCAGTTTACTTTGGGCATGTCAGTCATCTGAAATTCCGAACAATAACCAGTATGCCAAAGAAGTTAACCCTAACCTAACCTTACCTCAAACCCCACCTACCTCAAACCCCACCACCCCCTCCCTCTACTTCTAACCCAAGTGATGCTGGAGGTTCTAATTACAGGATGGACCATGCATCACAAAGGACTGTATGATCACCTCAAAACATTCACATCATATGCAATACAACACCGCCTCCTGTTCTAGCCTACAAGTCTTTCAACTCCAGCCTATTTGATCTTATGAAAATAAGGCACAGCATGTTGTATCCAAGCAACAAGATTGTTGCCAGGTGACAGACACAGAGGTCCTGAGACCAGAGTCATCCTGAGACTAAGACAAGACAGAATTTCTCTCACCTCAAAACTTCCTCAGTATCGTTCATATACCAATGTTGATTGGGAAAAGCCTATAAAAATAACTCAGGATTGCTATTCTACTACACTCACATATGAATTCAAAAGTACATTTTCAAGTCATTATATTAAGATACAGTATCATTATAGAAAAAGTATGGAAGTGTTCATAGGTGCAGAAAAACAGATCAAATGTATTTTACCTAAATTTGTCTAATTGCTGCAGTTATGGAAGCAGAGGCGGCTCATTATAAGAGAAACATCCCACAGCAAATATGGACACAGTCATTACTGGTGGGAATATCCAACGTTGCCGTCTGACTGAAAGCAGCCACTTTCATGGGTGAGCCATGTACCGAGATAATGATCATTTCCAAGGCGATACAGTGTTGACAAACGCCTTTTATTCTAGCCTGAAGCAGCTGAACTCAACACAAGACTTAAAATACCTTCATTAGATACAATCTTTTAGCAGGGAATGTTACTTTACAAAGAATCATCCTTTCAGTTATGCTTTAGTAAAACCCTCATTTGAGAGGCAAACGATACATGAAATGGTGGTTTCACTGTTTGATTTATCTGTACGTAGTGGATAAATTCTCAAAACTGTAACAAGGATCTGTGTTGTCCTGAATTTAACCCCTTCTGACCATCAGGAGATATGTTGAATAATGCGACAATTGTAATACTATGGACATAAAGGACAAAGTTGTGTGTCAAATGTGTCCCACAGCTGTAAACAGTATTCAATTAGACTAGTCCTACCCAAGAAAAAGCGGGCCACACTTTAGCCTACCTTGAACTACAAGGGGGACATAATAAGACTAGGATTCAATCAGATCCGCAATAACCCAGGTTAGTCTACTTTTTCTCCAACATTTTTTTATTGGATAACAATAATAGGCTACATTTCAAAACAGGGACATCAGTTGATGAAAATACCACCAAAAAAATGTATTAACTATAAATTGGCAGAGTCAGGATATGCAAGGCATTAATATACACGCTCAACACAACCTCATGAAGCAATATTTGAGACACAAAAAACTCCATAGTACTATTACAAATCTGCAAAGGTACTGGAGTTTGAACAGGCTGCCATCTACTGGACATCAGTAGTAAGTTCAGGATACGCCACAGAAACTAGGCACGGACCTGCTCTAAATTCTAGACATAGATATTTAGAGTTTTAGAATATGTGCGCTTTTACGCGGGGGTTTTGGTTTTCCAGCTGTTGTATTAGCTTAAAAGTGTGGGCAAAGAAACTTTTTTTGGGGGGGTTCATAGCAGCAGGAAGCCTAGCAGTTAAGGGTATTTGGCCAGTAACCAAAAGGTTGCTGGTTCAAATCCCTGAGCCAACTAGGTGAAATGTATGTCAATGTGGCCTTGAGCAAGGTACTTAACCCTAGCTGGTCTGGATATATATTTTTTTTTTTCACCTTTATTTAACTAGGCAATGAGTACAAATTCTTATTTACAATGACAGCCTAGAAACAGTGGGTTAACTGCACCTTGTCAGCTCAGGGATTTGATCCACCAACCTTTTGGTTACTGGCCCAATGCGCTAACCACTAGGCTACCTGCCGCCCTGCACTAGATCCCTGGGGAAGAGCACCTGCTAAATTAGAAATGTTTTACCTGTGAAGCCTGTTCTTATTCTCTGAATTGTGTTATTGTTGACATGGCCAAAAAACTTAAGCATAGATTGGTAACTCTTTTCTAATTTGGCACACAAAAACTAAAGGCCATGACTACGTTGGTCAAAAAGAATGGCACCGTTATAAGCAGTCTCACTTAAACCCTCATATCCATCGCCCCGTTTGACTTAGATACTTAGAAACTTGGAATGTTGGTGTCTTTCCTCACGCTGAACAAATTCACCTCAAGGGCCCATACGGTCAGTCAGGATAGATTTTCCTCCGTGTTGGAATGTTGGGAAAATCTTTGGGGGAAAAAACATATTCTCATGACCCATAAGTACAAATAACACCAAATTTGACTCAGTTTTTCACAATTCCTGATATTTAATCCTAGTAAAAATGCCCTGTCTTAGGTCAGTTAGGATCACCACTTTATTTTAAGAATGTGAAATGTCAGAATAATAGTAGAGAGAATGATTTATTTCAGCTTTTATTTCTTTCATCACATTCCCAGTGAGTCAGAAGTTTACATTCACTCAATTAGTATTTGGTAGCATTGCCTTTAAATTGTTTAACTTAGGTCAAACGTTTCAGGTAGCCTTCCACAAGCTTCCCACAATAAGTTGGGTGAATTTTGTCCCATTTTTCCTGACAGAGCTGGTGTAACGGAGTCAGGTTTGTAGGCCTCCTTGCTCGCACAGGCTTTTTCAGTTCTGCCAACAAATTTTCTATAGGATTGAGGTCAGGGCTTTGTGATGGCCACTCCAATACCTTGACTTTGTTGTCCTTAAGCCATTATGCCAAAACTTTGGAAGTATGCTTGGGGTCAATTTGTGACCAAGCTTTAACTTCCTGACTGATGTCTTGAGATGTTGCTTCAATATATCCACATATTTTTCTTTCCTCATGATGCCATCTATTTTGTGAAGTGCACCAGTCCCTCCCGCAGCAAAGCACCCCCACAACATGATGCTGCCACCCCCATGCTTCACAGTTGGGATGATGTTCTTCGGCTTGCAAGCCTCACCCTTTTTCCTCCAAACATAACGATATTCATTATGGCCAAACAGTTTATGTTTCAACAGACCAGAGGACATTTCGCCAAAAAGTACGATCTTTGTCCCCATGTGCAGTTGCAAACCGTAGTCTGGCTTTTTTATGTCAGTTTTGGAGCAATGGCTTCTTCCTTGCTGAGCGGCCTTTCAGGTTATGTCGATATAGGACTCGTTTTTACTGTGGATATAGATACTTTTGTACCTGTTTCCTCTAGCATCTTCACAAGGTCCTTTGCTGTTATTCTGGGATTTATTTGCACTTTTCGCACCAAAGTACATTCATCTCATGGAGACAGAACACGTCTCCTTCCTGAGCGGGATGATGGCTGCGTGGTCCCCATGGTGTTTATACTTGCGTACTATTGTTTGTACAGATGAACGTGGTACCTTCAGGCATTTGGAAATTGCTCCCAAAGATGAAACAGTTTTTTTTCTGAGGTCTTGGCTGATTTCTTTTGATTTTCCCATGATGTCAAGCAAAGTGGCACTGAGTTTGAAGGTAGGCCTTGAAACACATCCACAGGTACACATACAATTGACTCAAATGATGTCACTTAGCCTATCAGAAGCTTCTAAAGCCATGACATCATTTTCTGGAATTTTCCAAGCTGTTTAAAGGCACAGGCAATTTAGTGTATGTAACCTTCTGACCCACTGGAATTGTGATACAGTGAATTATTAGTGAAATAATCTGTCTGTAAACAATTGTTGGAAAAATTACTTGTTTCATGCACAAAGTAGATGTCCTAACCGACTTGCCAAAACTATAGTTTGTCAACAAGAAATTTGTGGAGTGGTTGAAAAACAAGTTTTAATGACTCCAACCTAAGTGTATGTAAACTTCTGACTTCAACTGTACATATTGTACCATATATGCTAATGCTTAAAATACTTTATAAAATCTTCTCATGAACCATAAATCAGATTGACTTCAGATTTTGTATATATATTCTAATGAATTGCCTTAACTAATGGTGTAAGGACTTAACTGTAGGCTATTTCAGTTTGCACATTACAATCAATACAATTCCTAAACCAAATTCACACCATAACACAAGAAACTACTTGATGAACACGCTCAAAGGGATGCACAAGGAGTCAATAGCAAAACAGTTAAAAGAACAATTCGAAAACCACAAATCATATTCCAAACATATTTGGTACGAGTTTAACAAAATAAGATCACTGCAATATACCAATAGACTAACGCTGAAATATTTTACAAATCTTAACCCCAGCATAGGTACACTATATATAAACTCAATACATTAAGTAATGACTTTAAGAATGATTACCTGCATTCAAGATAACCAACCTACAGCACTAGACTCAACTTCACTTGCATCATCCTTGTGGTACTGAGAGATAAACATGGTAATTATTTAACTAAAACAGAGAAAGCAACACCTCGCGGAACAACGCCTCTCCCCTAATTGACCTAGATAGTTTGTGTGTATGCATTGATATGTAGGCTACATGTGCCTTTTTAAAAACTATATGCAGTTTTGTCCTTGAGCTGTTCTTGTCTATTGATGTTCTGTATTATGTCATTCTGTATTATGTTTCATGTTTTGTGTGGACCCCAGGAAGAGTAGCTGCTGCTTTTGCAACAGCTAATGGGGATCCTAATAAAATACCAAATACCAAACTGATCAAATCAAATCCAATTGTATTTGTCAAATGTGCCGAATACAACAGGTGTACAGTAAAATGTTTACTTACAAGCCCTTAACCAACAATGCAGTTTTAAGAAAATACCTAATAAAAGTAATAGATAACAAATAATTAAAGAGCAGCAGTAAATAACAATAGCGGGGCTATATACGGGCGGTACCGGTACAGAATCAATGTGCAGGGGCACCGGCGTTGAGGTAATTGAGGTTATATGTATGTAGGTAGAGTTATTAAAGTGACTATGCATAGATAATAACAGAGAGTAGCAGCAGTGTAGAGAGGGGGGGGGGGGGGTAATGCAAATAGTCTGGGTGGCCATTTGATTAGATGTTCAGGAGTCTTATGTTTAGAAGCCTCTTGGACCCAGACTTGGCGTTCCGGTACCGCTTGCTGTGTGGTAGCAGAGAGAACAGTCTATGACTAGGGTGATTGACACAGGGATTTGAGGCGCTGGAGTCTTTGACAATTTTTAGGGCCTTCCTCTGACATCATCTGGTATAGAGGGCCTGGATGGCAGGAAGCTTGGCCCGGTGATGTACTGGGCCGTACTCACAACCCTCTGTAGTGCCTTGCAGTCAAAGGCTGAGCAGTTGCCATACCAGGCAGTGATGCAACCTGTCAGGAAGCTCTCGATGGTGCAGCTGTAAAACCTTTTGAGGATCTGAGGACCCATGCCAAATCTTTTCAGTCTCCTGAGGGGGAATAGGTTTTGTCGTGCCCTCTTCACGACTGTCTTGGTGTGCTTGGACCATGTTAGTTTGTTGGTAATGTGGACACCAAGGAACTTAAAGCTCTCAACCTGCTCCACTACAGCCCTGTCGATGAGAATGGGGGCGTGCTCAGTCCTCCTTTTTCCTGTAGTCCACTATCATCTCCTTTGTCTTGATCACGTTGAGGGAGAGGTTGTTGTCCTTGCACCACACGGTCAGGTCTCTGACCTCCTCCCTATAGGCTGTCTCATCGTTGTTGGTGATCAGGCCTACCACTGTTCTGTCATCGGCAAGTATAATGATGGGGTTGGAGTCGTGCCTGGCCGTGCAGTCAAGAGTGAACAGGGAGTACAGGAGGGGACTGAGCACGCACCCCTGAGGGGCCCCCGTGTTGAGGATCAGCGTGGCTGTGTTGTGTTGTTACCTACCCTTACCACCTGGGGGGTGGCCAGTCAGGAAGTCCAGGATCCAGTTGCAGAGGGAGGTGTTTAGTCCCAGGGTCCTTAGCTTAGTGAGGGCACTATGGTGTTGAACGCTGAGCTGTAGTCAATGAATAGCATTCTCACATAGGTGTTCCTTTTGTCCACATGTGAAAGGGCAGTGTGGAGTGCAATAGAGATTGCATCATCTGTGGATCTGTTTGGGCGGTATGCAAATTGGAGTGGGTCTAGGGTTTCTGGGATAATGGTGTTGATGTGAGCCATGACCAGCCTTTCAAAGCATTTCATGACTACAGACATGAGTGCTACGGGTCGGTAGTCATTTAGGCAGGTTATCTCAGTGTTCTTGGACACAGGAACTATGGTGGTCTGCTTGAAACATGTTGGTATTACAGACTCAGACAGGGAGAGGTTGAAAATGTCAGTGAAGACACTTGCCAGTTGGTAAGTGCATGCTCGGAGTACACGTCCTGGTAATCCGTCTGGCCCTGCGACCTTGTGAATGTTGATCTGTTTAAAGGTCTTACCCACATCGGCTGCGGAGGGTGTGATCATACAGTCGCCCGGAAAAGCTGGTTCTCTCATGCATGTTTCAGTGTTACTTGCCTCGAAGCGAGCATAGAAGTTATTTAGCTTGTCTGGTAGGCTTGTGTCACTGGGCAGCTCTCGGCTGTGCTTCCCTTTGTAGTCTGTAATAGTTTGCAAGCCCTGCCACATCCGACGTACGTCGGAGCCGGTGTAGTACAATTCTGTCTTAGTCCTGTATTGACGCTTTGCCTGTTTGATGGTTCGTTGGAGGGCATAGCGAGATTTCTTATAAGCTTCCGGGTTAGAGTCCCACTCTGTAATCCATGGCTTATGGTTGGGTATGTACGCACAGTCACTGTGGGGACGATGTCATCGATGCACTTATTGATGAAGCCAGTGACTGATTTGGTGTACTCCTCAATGCCATCATAAGAATCCTTGAACATATTCCAGGCTGTGCTAGCAAAACAGTCCTGTAGTTTAGCATCTGCTTCATCTGACCACTTTTTTTATAGACTGAGTCACTGGTGCTTCATGCTTTAATTTTTAATTGATTGCACATAAAGGAAGATTTCTACATGATAGAGTGCTTGCTTTGTTATCTAACTGATAGTGTGTCTTGACTGTCATCCTGTGAACCCCGTTCATTGCTGCCTGCAGCTATATTATTTTTTATTAATCAATATCAAGCACACAGGAAATAGACAGACTAAATAAACAGAGTATATGAAAAATTTAGAACATAACTACCAGGGGAGAGAATAGTAAAGCATTATGATAATAAAGTACATTCAAACCAAAACCTTTGAAAAAGTTACATACATTCACGGTCTTCACAGCTTTTTTATTACTAGAGGAGGAAATGGTTTTCAAGTATTGTACAATTTCATTCTTAAAGATGATAAACAATTGTTTTCTATTCATACATTTACAATTATAGCTACATTTGTACATGTATATTTATGAATATGACATTTTACTAATCATAATGACATGGCAAATGCTGGTGGGCGTGTTACATGCTCATTACGGCAGCTCACTAAATAATCGCACTTGCGCAATAGCCATGTCACAAATAATCAACATGGCGACGTCCTTACAGCGCCTTACCTCCGCTGGGAGATATCTTGTAAAACGGAATTTATTGAAGAGTAATGTCTTAACCAGGGTAAGTCTCGATATCCAGAAGGGTGACAATTTTAGCCTGTAAACCTTGGTAGAATTATCAATAACAGATACTTAGCTAACTATAGTAGCTAAATAAGAGGGATATCCAGGCAGCATTGCCTGTGTTCTGCAGGTCCTGAAGCTTTGATGAAGTATAATAATTCCTTCTAGTGATAATTGACTCTGCGTGTGAAATGATCACACAACTTACTTCAAACCAGTAGCATTACCTAGATATTTGTTTTCATAGTCTAGACTAGAATAAACTGTAATGCCCAGCCAAGTAAAACTTGCAAATGCGATCAACGTTCTCCTGTAGCTAGCTAACGTTAGTACCGTTAGTCGCTAATAGTACTCACTCCCACCCTTTTCATTGCAGTCCATAGTTGGATCACACAGACTATTGGCTACACAGGCCGCCAACCAAGTGATGTTAAATGTCCCTGAAACCAAGGTTACCACCTTAGAAAATGGACTACGTGTTGCATCTGAGGATTCCGGTCTTTCGACTTGCACGGTGAGTAACAGAGACCCTCCCACTGTTAAGTACAATCTGTCTACTATATAGTAGTGTGCTGAAGTCGGATGTCATCAATTGGTGCCTTGCAGGTTGGACTCTGGATAGATGCAGGGAGTCGTTATGAGAATGAGAGGAACAATGGCACTGCTCATTTCTTGGAACACATGGCTTTCAAGGTTAGATGACAAGTGCTACATTCACTGCAAATCGCAACCAAAGTTCCATTACCAACTTTGATACCGTTTGACATGTCTGTTCATCTGTGATGTGTGTCTGGCAGGGTACAAGGAAGCGCTCCCAGCTTGACCTGGAGCTGGAGATTGAAAATATGGGGGCCCATCTGAATGCTTACACCTCGAGGGAGCAGACTGTGTATTACGCCAAAGCATTCACAAAGGATCTTCCCAGAGGTATGACCACTGACTGTGTAGAGATTTGCTCCGCTGTCTTGTCACTGAACTGTGTGTGGCCACAGATGGATAGTGGACATTTTGCTATAAGTGTAGCAGAGACCGTTTATAATGCTCCCCCTCCCTTGTTCTCCAGCGGTAGAGATCCTGGCAGACATCATCCAGAACAGCACATTGGGGGGAGCAGAGATCGAGCGAGAGCGAGGGGTCATCCTCCGAGAGATGCAGGAAGTAGAGACCAACCTGCAGGAAGTGGTGTTTGATTACCTCCACGCCACAGCTTATCAAGCCACAGCGCTGGGCAGAACCATCCTGGGCCCTACGGAGAACATCAAGTAGGACTCTGTCTCACCTGCCTCAGCTGGGGCCTGGGTTCATTACGGCACAGAATAGGAAATGTTTTGCAACCGAAAACAAAAAAATCTGCATTCCTTATTGGACCAGGAAGCCTAGTCCCACTCGGATAGAGTCTTTCTTCCATTGTGTGCCTAATGAACATAACCCAGCTCATGAGAGAACAATGTTACAGAATGTTAACATAGAAATGTACTGTGCATAACAGGTATGATTGCCTGTCATACTGAACAGGGCATCCGGTTAACTATTCCATTACCTTTTATATCTGCAATGTTGTGAATTGCTCACTACTGAATAATATACCCCTAGACTTGGTTATTCCTATCAACTACTTAACTGTCAACTCAGATCAGTTTGCTTCATAGAAACCACAGGGGATATGCAGTGATATTTCTGCTGTCTGTGTTTATAGAACAATAAACAGAGGAGACCTTGTTGAATACATCACTACTCACTACAAAGGACCGAGAATAGTGTTGGCTGCTGCTGGAGGTAGGTTTTCTCATCTTAAAGGGACATTTAAAAAATGTTCCGGCACCATCCCAACATTTGTGAAAATGGCATGCTTTTGTAGTAATAAAGATAAGTGTTTCCAATGACATCAACCAATTAGTAGGAAATGCCTACACAATTGGTCAAAATCACACAATGTACACTGCCATTGAGAAATAGAATCCATGGAAGATATTTTGTGCTAACATTGTCTTTCAAACAGGGGTTTCACACAATGAATTGATAGATTTGGCCAAGTACCACTTTGGGACTCTTCCTGCCAGATACAAGGGAGAGGCGCCAACTTTCCCACAATGTGACTTTACTGGAAGTGAGGTGAGACTGAAGGCCCTTAATGTTTATCTCCAACAGAGGCAAACTTGCTCCCCATGGTCAACTCCATGGTAAGGGTGACACTCAGATTTCACTTTAAAGTGTATGTCAAACTACTATGCACAAAGAAATGTTTACAAAAACACATTTACTTGAGAACAGTGCAGATGCAAAGTTTGATAACAAAATGATAAACTGTCATTCTCTTACTTGAACAGTGAAAATGCAAAGTTTGGTAAGTGTTTAAAGTAGTCTTTGTGCATAAAGTTATATGGTTTGTTTAACTTTGCAGCAGTTGGTTTTTGTTTAATGTGAAATGAGTCATACTGTGGAATTTCCCCTTGTATATTGGCCAATTTGATTACGTTGTTGTTGGTTAGATCCGAGTTCGTGACGACAAGATGCCCCTGGCACACATTGCCATTGCTGTGGAAGCAGTGGGCTGGTCGCACCCCGATACCATTCCCCTTATGGTGGCAAACACACTCATCGGCAACTGGGACCGCTCCTTTGGTGGGGGTGTGGTAAGTTCTCATTCATGTTCCCAGGCATCAGGACTCCTTCCAGGTCGATTCCCCCTCTTACCATATGTGTATTGACCTTTGCCAGAATCTCTCCAGCAAGCTGGCGCAGATGGCGTGCCAGGGCAACCTGTGCCACAGCTTCCAGTCTTTCAACACCTGTTACACCGACACAGGCCTGTGGGGACTCTACATGGTGTGTGAGCCTGGCACCATCAACGAGATGATGCACTTCGCCCAGCTGGAGTGGTGAGCACTGACTGAGCCCAGCTGTCACCTGAGTGGGCAGTCAAACCAAGCTGGCCTGGTTATGCTGGAACAGGGCTGAAAATGACAATGTGAAAAATAATCTGACCCAGCATAGTTTGGGTCAGCACGGTAGTGTGAAAGGGGGTTGCCGCTCAGTTCATACTATGACTTCTTTCCAGTAAATTTGACTGACGTTTACTTTTGTTTACCTCAGGATGTCACTCTGCACTAGCGTTACTGAGAGCGAAGTTGCAAGAGCCAAGAACCTCCTCAAGACAAACATGCTTTTGCATCTTGATGGTAAGGCCACATGATCAGGGTTTGAATTACCAATGGACTTTTGGGGGTACCCAGAGTCTATCTGCGGGCACATTGACATTTCAATTCTTATGGAGGTATTTAGCCAGCCACCCTTTAATTCAAACCCTGCCAATGATCATAAAATCAAATTGACCTTTTTTCTAGGATCCACCCCCATCTGTGAGGACATCGGCAGACAGATGCTTTGTTACAGCCGTAGGATACCTCTGCATGAACTGGAGGCCAGAATTGATGTGAGTAAATGAATGTTTCGATGCCAAATGTAAGCTGTGATTAACATAGCGAAGACACTTGTGGACTGTATTGGGAAATTGCAGTGTCTTTATTTGAAATATTTTTATGTCCCTCGAAGGCCATAGATGCAAAGACCATCAAGGACGTGTGTACAAAATACATCTATGACAAATCGCCTGCCATCGCAGCAGTCGGTACGTTGTGATTTCTATTCTTATTGACATCGAGAACAGATTCTAATTCATTCTGTTTACTAGTGTGTCCCCCCTTCCAAATTAAGGCCATTAGGGGTCAAAGTTATGCAATTTCAGCTACAAATATACACACTTCATTTATGTTGCCAAAACAATAGATACAATATTGCACTCAGTCAAGACCTTACCTGTGCTGCTAGGTCAGAACAGTGGAATTGAACTGTTGAAGGTTGACTACTTACAAAACTGGTGTGGTATAAAGAGCATTCAGTACATTTCCCTCTTGTTTCAGGACCAATCGAGCAGCTCCCAGACTACAACCGAATTCGCAGTGGGATGTACTGGATGAGAACCTGAGAATTGGCGCTCTCTTTAGATACTTAGGAAAGTTAATAACAGCGAGCAGCCAACTGTACAGTATATCAACTTTTACAAACAGAGTTTAAGTTGTGGTTTCTTTTAATTTTATTATAAAATAAAGACCAACACAATAACGTTAAAAGAAGAACAGGGCTGTTTGTCTTGTCATTTTTTGCTTTTACTGCCAACTTGTTCCTGGGCGGCCTTCTTGGCTTTGACCATCTCCACCAGTTCCTGTAGGAGAGGAGAACTAGCTTTAGGCAGGCATTCAATCTGATCAGCGCTAGATCCCTTTTAAAAGGTCACTTCCCATTGAGTGGACATGTGCTCTATGCGGCGTTTACCGTGAATTCGGGCTCCACAAACATGGGAACAATGCCTTTAAAAAGGTGCGTAGCAGACTAAACGCGATCAGATTGTATCCCGGCCTGTATACTGTCATCTAAATTGTACATACAAACAGGGATTGAAACCACACACAGAAGGATCAATGATAACAAGGCCCAGCTTACCTTATATCTCTTCATACAGTCTTTCTTGGTACGTCCGGGCACAGCTGCAGCGATCTTCTCCCACCTCTCCTTGGTGCTGACTGGGTAGGTCTTCAACGCCTGCTCTAGCAGCTTCTGCTCCTCTGTGGTCCAGGATGCAGTGTTGGCTTCAGCACCTGAAGCAGTGAGAATTGAAGAGGACAGTGAATGGCTAACACTAGGAAACATCCAGAAAGAACCCGTAGTCACTACTACACCCCCCCCCCCCCATCCATCCCCATATTGCTTAATCAGATCCACAAGTGTAGAAAGTATGGAGTCAGTGACAAAGTACTTCAGTCATGGGTATAAATCCAATGGGCTTTTGTGCAAGCAAAAATTCACTACTAAATGACCACTCACCGTCGAATCTCTCAGAGGGCACTGCGTTGTCCACTGTCTGGGGCACGGCTGCATGCTCTTTGTTAAACTTCTCAAAGGCCTTCTTGTTAATCTCATCTTTCTGCCCGGGTTCTGAAAAAGTGGCAATAAAGTCAAGTGTTTTGCAGAGAATTACACTGACAAAGACTCCTACATCTGGTGACATGACAGTTGCTCACCAAGCTTTTGTAAGTTCTTGGCTTTGTTGATGACATCTTTGGCTGTCCTTTTGATGCCACTGGTGGAGTGCAAGTTCATGTAGTTGGCAATGACTTCCCATCTACAGGATAGAAAACAAAAGACGAATCGTTTAAAGTAAAAGCTTCATGAACAGAACACAGCCAAGTTCATTAGGCAAACATTGCAGATATAAATGTAATGAATATTGAACTTGTACCATTTATAGCCTCACTGTACCATTGTTTAAATGAAAGTGCCGGTTTCCCATGAGCAGTAAAACATGTCAATACAGAAATGTCATGAATAGAGTTGGTTCCTTATTCTACATATGAGAAGCAAGTTCATTATATATGTATTTTTAGGCTTGTTTGTTCTACTTCAACATTGTGTCCTGTTTAACGCAGCCCTGGGAGGGTACCTGGCGTTGGTTCCAGCAGGGAACAGGTTGACTGCTTTGATGAGCAGCGGGAGCTCTTCCTCATTCCAGCCCTTTCCACCACCCCCGCCTCCTCCGCTGGCCTGTACGGTAGTGCGGACAGCTTGCCTGGCCTGCACCTCCGCATCCTTCTCCTTTTGCAGCTGGGCATTCACCTCTTGCACCTGTACACACACACAAAACAATGTCAGTGGTACAGAAGGAAGCTGTGTACCATATTTACACCCAGTCATCATGTGGTGCCATGCCAATGTGTGGTGGTCTCTACCTGCTTCTCCACCGCTACCTTGCCCTCCTCCTTTGAACCCGATGCCAATCCTTCATTCAGGGATTGCAGACTGGAGAAAGAAAGTGATTCCCACTGTAGAGTTAAACTCCAGATTTGTATAAAGTATTACCAATAAGGCAATTTCTATTAATATCCTTTACCTCACAAGCTCCAAACGGTCACAAAGTTTCTCCACATCTTCCATCATTTTCACACTATCAGATTCATTGTCACCAAAGTAATTCCAGTTCTTCAGGGGAAAACAAAAAAAGAGGACAGGAAAATACTAAGATGAGTTGGGTACCTTAAACAGCATTACAATCTTGCCCACTAATCAGTAAATGTTAATTAATTCCCTGGAGAGAGGCCACCCCATTCAAGCAGCACCTTGCAAGTTGTCCTCAGTTTCTGCCTCTCTTTCTTGATGGCCTTCTTTTGGATCTCCTTCTCCTTCTTGGCCTGCTGGGCAACCAGTTTGGCCTCCTCTTCCTCCTTCTCTTTGGCCAGCCGTGCAGCATCCAGCTCTGCCTGCCGAGCCTGATACCAACAGAGTCAGAAACGCATTGAAGTCTATGCAGAAACAATCTGGACACAAGGGAGAGGCAAGAATAAAACAAAATGGATGTTCTAATGTGCCGGACTGACCCGCTCCTTCTCCTCTTGCTCTTTCCTCTTGGCGTCTGCTTTGGCCTTCTTCTCATTCTCCTTTCTGGCCTTCTCGTCATCTTTGAATTTCTTTATCCTGGGATCAAGGCTGTAGGCCGTGTCTTTCAACAGAAACGCACCCAAACAGTGTCATTCCATGAACCCATCTGCCAGGTATTTCAGTTTGGAGTTAGTCATTTTCTATTGCTCAAGTAAGAACAGGTATGCATGTCTAGTGGGCCTTACCAACAAGTGTCCGTAGTCTATTCATCTCTTCCTTCTTCCTGGTGGCTCTGGCTCCACGATTCTGCTTTTCAATCCATCTCCTCTCATCACGACTGAATTCAACAGATGAACGCATACAAATCAGACACTACTGAGAATGGAAGACACAGGCAGCCTAGCGGTTAGAGCTCTGGGCCAATAACCGAAAGGTCCCTGGTTCGAAACCCTGAGCCGACTATGTGAAAAAGAAAGAAAAAATTGGTTGATGTGCACTTGAGCAAGGCACTTAACCCTAATTTACTCCATGGGGGCACCGTACTATGGCTAACCCTGTAAAGCGACACATTCTGTACCTGGTGACAATAAAACATCTACAATACATAAATATAAGACAGTGCATTCCACATGGATGGTTTTGATATGACCCACCATGTTCTGATATTACTTACCATTCTGCCTTGTCCTTTTCCTCTTCATCCAAATAAGAAAACTCTCTCCATGAGTCAAAGTTGTACCTTGAGATTATGAATGGGAAACAAATTCACAATTCAAATCAATGAACAACAAATTGTGAGAAGTTTCTATACACCGCATGTCTACAATAAGTTGAGAAGGGCAGTAGTTCCCTTGTAGTTCAAAGTTTAAACTTAAAGGCATTTTCCGCATGATGGCCAGTGACGGTCTTACTTACCAAACAGAATAAAAATTATCCACATCCTCAAAGGAGGAATCCATAGTGCCAAGTTTGGGCACGTGTTTTTTGGAAGACCACCGGGCATTTCTCTCAAAAACAGGAGCATACGCCTCAAAGAAGTTATCTTTGCCTTCGCCCTTTGAGGGCACAGCGTTGTCAAAGGTAGGATCTACACTGTCAAATGCTCTTCGCTTCACAGGATCTGACAGAATTTCTATAGCTGGTATGAGATAAAAACACAAAATATTATTGTTAATAGGAGCTGAAACAGAATGTTTAGCCTCACATGATAAGAGATAACGTCTACTTTATTAGTCCACCAGATAGACATCCGTCTTCTGCTTTTATCCAACACCACCTCTCCCGTTATACACACAAACACACATTCGGTTGGAGCAGAGGGCAGCTGCAGTGCCCAATGAGCAGTTTAGGGGGTTAAGTTTGATGCTCAAGGGAACATTGGCAGATATTGATGCCAGCAACCCTCTGGTAAAACAATACTATATTTCATACTATAATCATTGTATTTGTATACAGAGGGAGTACTGTGAGGTATAACACCTATCTATCTAAGATAATTATCCAAAGGGACTTCCTTTTTTAGGATGTGCATGTGATCCCTGCGAGATTTGAACAAACCATAACCTTGGCATTGCTGACAATGTTTTTCAATGTCCTTACCTTTAGTTATGCAGGTGAAGTAGTCACCATCTCCTTCTACAATCTGCTCTCCCGCAGCTTTCCTTTTGTCAGGGTGATGCTTCAACACCATTGCCTTGTCTGTCGAAAAACATTAGACTTAATATACTGCGGTAAAACAAGCTGCTATTCTAATGAACTCTGGAAGTAATGCCAGAGAAACCTTATGGTCAACAAATATAATGTGGTTCAGAAGACGACAACAGAACACATGGAAATACTCACGGGCAGCTTTGATTTGTTTCTGTGTCGCCTTGTACCTCATATGAGCCAGTCCAAGGACAGCATAGTGATCTTGATTCTGAAAAGAGAAACGCCAAGGGGGAAGACATCCTTTACTACGTATTCCCAAAGGTAGAATTCAATACAGTGTTCCTAACGGTTCTGAAGCGAGGTCCCACTGATATAACGTCTAACTCAGTGGCAGTCGGTGCTGTTTAAGATGAGGGAGGACGATTTCTATTACAGCATATTGGATAAGTGCCATTCATATTCCATTCACCCAGCTCAATATAACGTCAATACCCATCATGAGGTTGCTACAACAGGTCAAGAGAAAAATTTGAGTAACGCAGTGTGACACATTTAATACCGCCTTGCACACTTCTTGCATGCATCTAGCTGATCTAGGGTGTAATCATTATTCCAACAGTTGCAAACGAGGGTTTCGATTGGACAAATTCAGGTATGTTTATCCCTGTTTCGTTTGTTTCCATTTAATGATTTTCAATAGAATCGGCAGAATGAATACACCCAACTACCTTCCAGTCTTTGGGGTCCAGTGTTCTCAGCAGGGGGAAATCCTCCAGCTGCAGCTCTTCATCCTCAGATTCCTCAGACAGCTCCTCCTCTTCCTCAAGCTCCTGGAAGGAGGCAGATACATTCCTGTTCCTCCTCTTCAGAAAAGCCTCGAACCACCGACCAACAGGTTCCACCTCGATCTGCACTGAGGCTGAGGGAGAGAGGAGGGCAACCATTATCACCTCCATCTGGCTGCATTCTCTAAATGGAGAATAACATTCTGCAACCTATCAAACAACTTAAATTCCCTTGTTAACAAAACATACATGTTGTATGAATAAGTGTGAGCTAGAACTGTCAAATATCCTTTAATAAGTTGAGTGGTGTCCTATTTTTTTATATATATATTTTTTAATACAAATGATCACTAAACGTCCACAAATGAACAAAACAATTGCCATGTTAAGTGTTATAGCTAGCTATGTGGGGCTACAGTATATGAACAAATCTGTGCAGCAGGTGTCTTTATTCCAAACTAAGATTCAGCAACAGCAAACACATGCACAACATCAATGCTGTCTCTCTTAGTAATTTAGCTAGTTAGCGTAACGATTTTCATAGACAGTAACGTTAGCTAGCTAGTAAGCTACAATGGTTATATTAACAATATTAATTAAATAACACTCCATACTCGTATGCGATAACTAGCTAACGTTAGCTGTTATCTGATATACCGGTAGTTAACTAGCATATTTGCTCGCTAGCTAGCTGCATGATAGCGAATTGTGTCAGTATCAGCAGCATTTTCACTCTCATTCAATGCTTACCAGAAATGGCATTACAGTAGACGACTGTAACATCCCCTTCTAATGCTTCTATCAGCATACTGGAAAGGTCTGCTATAACATTCAGCTGTGAAATGTATTCAGTTAAATGTTTTATAAAGTGCTAGTATGTCGCCCGGTTTTTCAGTGCACCACATGGGCCTGATTTTACAAGTGCCTTACTGGGTAGACCGGGCTTACACTCTTACAATTCCGATATCCCACATAGGATACCTTATGTTTAGTTCCTAAATAATAGTTTTAAATTTCAGAGACGATCTTCTCACAAACGACTGTTATGCTAATATTAAGTATGTCGCTTAATTTTTTTTAAAACATTCATACATTTGAACAGATATTGGTTGTATAAAATATGATTTTTTTAAAATTGGAACATTATGACAATGGGTCGTCAAATAAAGGTCCGACCTCCATTTCCGGTCAATTGTGCATAGCGGAAGTAACAAACCTGCTGTGTAATCCTTGTTGTGCTGAAGCACAAAATCTTCTAGTAAAACTTTATACACAGAATAACATTAGCAATGCCAGATTATTTGGGAGGCGATCAAAGGAAAATCAAAGATGTCAAAGAAGAGGAGGATAAACCTATCAGATGTATGTGATGATATTTTTGAGAACCACTGTTTATTAGCTAACGTTAGCTAGCTTGGTCAGTACGACAGTTAGCTATGATGGCTAATTTAAGTCATGTAATACATTGTCATGCACTGAATACTTTTAACAAAGATAGCTAGTTAATAACAATATGAGCTAGAACAAAAATCACACAAGCCACGGTGTTACGTGATCTTTCCTAGTAATGCTTAATATCATTAACGTTAGTTAGCTAGTTATCTAGCCAGGGCTAATGTTAGCTAGCCAGGGCTAACGTTAGCTAGCCCTGGCTAATGAATACTGCCATTTTTGTTTTGGACACCTATGTCACAGTGGGTTCTTTAAATGATCAATTATGCCTTGATATAAAGACAAGCTATTACAATAATGATATTTGCCTATTTAATAGCTATGAATTGGTTGTTCGTGAATGTCATGTAAATTCAAATTGAAATGTGTTTTTGCCCTCCAGCTTTGGATGAAGGAGACATTGCCTTATTGAAAACTTATGTGAGTATGAGCTAGTCTATACCTGTACATTAATTGATTGCTATTTCACATCTTGTAGGCCTAGCTACAATCATAATGACCCCTGTGATTATGTCTAATGGTGTAGGGCAGACCAATTCATTTTCCCGTTATTACCTATTGATTAAAGGTTGATTATCACTGATTGAAATGTCATTATCTGCTACAATAACTACATAGTCTACATTCCCTGAAAAACATGCAATTCCTTGACTGACATCTTTGTATTGCTGGTTGTGTACAGGGCCAGAGCACTTACTCCAGACAGATTAAGCAAGTGGAAGATGACATCCAAAACCTGCTCAAGAAGATCAATGAACTAACCGGTAGGCTGCAATGTGGTTATACGTAACATCCATGTGCATTATCACTCATTAAACATGTAGTGTATATTTAATAGGGATTACCTAGAGTATTCTACTCTCCCATGATGCTTGAAAATATTTAGAATGTGGCTTGCTTTTCCTTAGTGATAGCAGAACATCTGTTATTTGTTGCTTTCAGTCTGATAGACAGCGTACGTGCACTAACCTCAGCTATCTAACCATGCAGGCATTAAGGAATCGGACACTGGCCTGGCTCCCCCTGCTCTATGGGATCTGGCTGCAGACAAACAGACTCTGCAGAGCGAGCAGCCTCTGCAGGTGGCAAGGTATGGCACACTTCTCAATTTACTGTATCTCACCAGCATCATTTAATAGATTTAACGGTCTTTAAAAACAATGGATATTTTTTTAGGTTTTGTTTTCTAGTTTGAGCTAAACACCCACAAGCTTGTTGTATTTTGTTGTGGCAGATGCACAAAGATCATCAACGCGGACTCTGAAGACCCAAAGTACATCATCAATGTGAAGCAGTTTGCCAAGTTTGTGGTGGACCTGAGTGACCAGGTGGCCCCCACTGACATAGAGGAGGGTATGAGAGTCGGGTAAGGCTGAAGGGTGATATCTCTTGCTCCAATAAGTATCACGTGTGCCAATGTCCAATATTGCATTGGTACAGTATTATTGTTAGATACTTAAGTCTCCTGTGTTTATCTTTTAGTGTGGACAGAAACAAGTACCAGATCCACATTCCTCTGCCTCCCAAGATTGACCCCACAGTCACTATGATGCAGGTAAGACGTGACACAACCGCTTGATCTCAATTCAAGATCTGTTTCCTCACCTTTATCTGCACCGATTGGAAAAGTACTTGACAGCTGAAAACAATATGGTGGAAGCTCATCCTTAGGTTGGCTATCACCCGGTCCTTAGCCAACCTATCACCCCTCCTTTTGAGGAAGGGGTTTTATTCATTAGGGCAAACAGTAGCAAAACTTTTTGCAACAGAAAAAAATAAATGTTTCTTCTTGTTCAAGTTCTGAGGTGTAATCATTAGCCCAAAACATTTTTTCTACTGAAACTGTTTACTGCAAACGGAAAATTCTTTGTAACAGAGTTTCTATTGGACAAATTCAGGTAGGTCCCTCCCCCTTTGCTTCAGTTTGGTTCCTAGTGAATACACCTCAAGTAGTGCCTCCCCGTTTGTCAGTTTTCTGCTTTGTGCCTAATGTTTACGACCATGGCCTGAAGGATACTTGTCAACGTATTGTAGCTACCTGAACTAACAGCAACGTCTCTCCCTGTCTCTGTTCCTGTCTACTAGGTGGAGGAGAAGCCTGATGTGACCTACAGTGACGTGGGTGGATGTAAAGAGCAGATTGAGAAGCTCAGGGAGGTGGTGGAGACCCCACTGCTCCATGTAAGTGTTCCTATAGTCTCGATTTGTCTTTTATAATTACTCTACCAAATATCACAAAATGCGTATAAACTATACATTCATGACATTTAAAATGAGAAAGTATCAATAAGTAAGGCAATAAAAACATGGGTGAGTGCCCTCAGATTTCCTGCATTTGTGGCAGGGTTATTAGACATCTTGTACACTTAAAACATATTGGATCCTTTGTACCTCTGCTGATGTCTCCTCTCGTTGTCCGTTCTGCTTTCAGCCCGAGAGGTTTGTCAACCTGGGTATTGAGCCCCCGAAGGGGGTTCTGCTGTTCGGCCCACCCGGTACAGGTAAAACCCTGTGTGCCAGAGCCGTGGCCAACCGCACCGATGCCTGCTTCATCAGGGTCATCGGCTCAGAGCTGGTCCAGAAATACGTGGGAGAGGTGAGTCAATGATGGATGGTGAAGTTGCCCCCAGATACTGATTTTGGGTCAGTTTAGAATTTCCCCCAGTAATGGTTAATGTTAGGATCGGAGGATGGGAAGCTGATCCTAGATCTGTATATAGGGGAAACTTCAACCCTGAGCGAGTCGCAATCAAGTTGTATTGAATTGATTTGAGAACTCAGGATGATGGAGAATTAACTCAAGAATGTGGTCCTGAATCAGTGTGAGCTTACCTTGTTCTCTGTGCTTTGTTTCTCTTCCTCAGGGTGCCAGAATGGTGCGGGAGCTTTTCGAGATGGCCAGAACCAAGAAGGCATGCCTCATCTTCTTCGACGAAATTGACGCTATTGGAGGTCAGCACTTTAAAAAAAAAAAACTTGTGTACTGATTTAAATGCCAGACAACTCTGTAAAATAACACATTTATGCATTTCACAAGAAGTGGTAGTAAGTAGCCTTGTCCGAGCCAGAACAACCCATAGAGCAGGAGGCAGCTTGACGTGCACAGGATGCTCATCTTGTCACCAGAAATAGTAGCCCTGTCTGTTATTGTGCCTCGACTTACATGTGGGTTGTCTTGTCTTGTAGGGGCCCGTTTTGACGACGGAGCCGGTGGGGACAATGAGGTCCAGAGGACCATGCTGGAGCTCATCAACCAGCTGGACGGCTTCGACCCCAGGGGGAACATCAAGGTCCTGATGGCCACCAACCGGCCCGACACCCTGGACCCGGCCCTCATGAGGCCCGGGCG
Organism: Salvelinus alpinus; assembly: GCF_045679555.1. Classification (NCBI taxonomy): domain Eukaryota; kingdom Metazoa; phylum Chordata; class Actinopteri; order Salmoniformes; family Salmonidae; genus Salvelinus; species Salvelinus alpinus. The sequence goes on from NC_092096.1 coordinate 22,610,115, forward strand.
ACTGGACAGGAAGATTGAGTTCAGCCTGCCAGACCTAGAGGTGAATACAATGTCTGATTAGAACGGGAGTAACTCTGATCTCTCGGACTCCAGTCCCTAATGGCACCCTATTCCCTTTGGATCCGGGTCTAAAGTAGGGCACTATATTAGGGAACAGGGTGCCATTTGGCTGGTCAAAAGTAGTGCACTATATTAGGGAATAATGTGCCATTTGGCTGGTCAAAAGTAGTGCACTATATTAGGGAACAGAGTGCCATTTGGCTGGTCTAAAGTAGTGCACTATATTAGGGAATAATGTGCCATTTGGCTGGTCAAAAGTAGTGCACTATATTAGGGAACAGAGTGCCATTTGGAACGTAGCCACTGACTCCTCCCTGACTTGGTGAATATGCAGAGGATTAGATTACATCATTACAAAGGTGGTAATAAAAAATGCATGAAGATGAATGAAGTTAGCTGCCAACAATTACTCCTACTAGATGAATAGTGAAGATGTGATTGGGTTGAGATGTACTCCTCAATATGAATGTAGTGGCCTGGCAGTGTGGTAAAGAATGAGGTGTTGTTTCAGGGTCGTACTCACATCTTCAAGATCCATGCCCGCTCCATGAGCGTGGAGAGAGACATCCGCTTCGAGCTGCTGGCTCGTCTCTGTCCCAACAGCACAGGTAAGATGACCCGACACCGCGTTGTTCCGGTGATGCGACACAAGGGGGCACCACTATTTTTAGTAATTGACATGTAAAAAGGTTGCGTTGGAATTCTCTACCCTGCACTCTACTGCAGCCCAATGACGGGCTCCAACCATGTAGCCCACACCCTGTCAAGCCGTATTTGGGATGCAAGGTAGTCAATCAAACAGTCACACCGTTTGTTTTGTCCTGTCAGGTGCCGAGATTCGCAGCGTGTGCACGGAGGCGGGTATGTTCGCCATCCGCGCCCGCCGGAAGATCGCCACTGAGAAGGACTTCCTGGAGGCGGTCAACAAGGTCATCAAGTCCTACGCCAAGTTCAGCGCCACCCCGAGATACATGACCTACAACTAAACAGCAGCGCCTGCATCTGGGCTTGTTTCCCAAGAGGCCATGCTCATTTTCTGTCATTCAACATTACACAATTAAAGTTTATTCCAGTTTGGACGTTTTAAAGTTTTCATTCAATCACACGTTCATCTGTACTATAAAACTGCATTGTTTATTGATGTAAAAGTCTTTAGCTGTAAGATATGTACAGTACATTTAAACCATCCATTTGAATGGTATATTATTATCACAAAAATATTGATAACTTTCCAAATGTACAAATTCATAGCTTTGTACCAACACAACATACAGCACTAGATGAGTGACTTAAATCGGACCAAACGCAGTGTTCAGCGGCTGTAGTGACTGGTTATTCATATAGTAAATTCAACTGCATATCACTGATTTAAAGACACTTGACAAAACAGCAGATTATTATCTGAAGTGGCCATCCTGACCCTGATTAGTTTGTTGTAGATTTGCACAATGACTGGAACTGTAATGATGCATTTCTTAGATATTCAGCAGGAAAGGGGTAACAAGAGGCCAATCGTTGAGGAAAACATCACAGTAAAAGTAACATCTATTCAACATGCCAGAGCTACAGTGGTGGGCCTATTCAGTGTTGCTCTCCTGGATCTCAAATGTAACCACTAAAGGGGGTGCTCTGAAAAGACCCTCGGCACTCAACAAAATGTGACCTAAAAACCTGAGTGTTGCTATTTCTCTTCTACTTTGGGACAATGCTGTGACGAACACAAGTGCTTGAAACCATTTCAAAGACGAAGTAAATTCATAAATGGCTTGCTCTTAGCATAAAACGCCAAGAGTACTGCACGCTGCAGCCCATAGGAATGTTAGCAAAAAACTAAACCCATCTTTATTAAATATATCTCAGCTTAAAACAAAAAGTTGCACTTGGAGATGGGCGTTCAGCCTATCTCCAGTCCCAACTCCCCTGGGTCACCTAAGCCTTGTTCACACTGCAGGCCTTAATGCTCAAATCAGGGTTTTTTCATCCATTTTGGGATACTGACTGTCCAAACTACCAAATCAGATTAGTTTGTGTTCAGACAGCAGTCAATTGCTGACATGGCTACGCTAGTTGTCATAGTAACAATGGGTGTGTGTGCAGTGGTGTAGGCTGATTGGTGGTGTTTGTGCTTCCTAGCACTCAGAAGTTATGTAGCAGGCTAAGGTGACGACTCCTGCCATGGACGTTTCCCAGTTGCTTTGAATGTTCAAAATCAAAATAATTTAAAACAATTAACAAGCTAGTTAACTACCACGTTCTTGTCAGAGTAGCTAGCAAGCATCAAGAGATGCCAAATAACAGTCTAAAAACACCTTGAGGGCAAATAAATCAGATTTCACTGTTCAAACATGTCAGATGGCCAGGAATCAGATTTGTATCTGACTTCCACCTACGAAGGTGGTTTGAAATGTGGCTAGAAATATCCTAATCCATTTGCTGTTCAGACTGCAGGAACAAAGGAACAGATTTGAATTGTTTATATATCTATATATAATAAAGGATTTGAGTCACTTCAAACTGCCAATGTGAACACGGCTTTAGAGCATCCTTAGGTGCATGTGGCCCTGTGTCCCCTCCCCCTTGATGTCCCCCGTCGGACAATGTCATTGGATGGCAGGGATGGTGGGCGGGGCAGTCCGGCGCCGACAGTGCAATACGGCATCATGGACGGTGGGGAAGACCATTTCTGGGGTCGCGACCCCGGTGAAAAACTGCAGGGTGCGGAGTTCAGCCAGCAGAGTTCCTGTTAGGAAACAACACACAGCTGGTAGGTAGGCCTATATCTGACTGACTAGTGTTATCGTTGCTCAGGCTAGTGTCTTAAACAACCTCTAGTTCAGTTACCCTCAGGTTTTTTAATAGTAATCTAGACCAGTATGTTATAACTCACTGCTGCAGCCAGCGATGAAGACACACACATCCACAGCTGCATACTCCTTGATCACCTGCAGAGAGAAAAACTAATGAGAACACCACGAAATGAGGAAGTTGGAAACTTAAGAGTCGATCAGCAGTAACACCAGAGTCCTGTTCAGAAGGGCCCAACATTACGATAGAAATGTCATGAACAAAGCTGACATTACGCCCAATTCTGCATGACAAAGGCATATCTGTTCTACAACATATCTGTTCTGTAACGTTACACTTCTGAACAGACTCCAGTGCTCTGCAAGTCGAGATAAGGTCCCTTACCAACTTAATTGCTTTGGCTCCCACAGAATCGATGAAGTTGACGGGGGTCCAGTCCAGAATGAGGGTGTGGACAGGACAGAGGGGCTCTAGGAACCGGGTCTCCTCAGAGTCTGACTCTGTGTGGGTCTCGGCCACCTGCCCGTTCCCCTGCACCTCCAAGTGGTTCTGGGAGCCGCCCCCTGCCACCACTTCGTGAGTTACGCCCAGCTCCACATCCTGTCCCAATCACAAAACGACGGAAATTGTATCAGCTAATCATATAGGAGAATGAAGGAAACCAAAATTGTACCAGGCAATCACACCTCTTTTGGCTTCAAACCAACCACAACAAGACTAACAGCAAAAGCCTCTTAGAAAATGACTACGGGAAGGCCTTCAATTCTGCCCGTCTGTCTGGTGTTCTGGTTACAGTGTCAATATGTGGCGTGTTTCAACAAGAAGCAGGGGAAGTAAACCAAATAGTGATATTGTGAGTGACAGAGTAGAAAAATCCCATATTGAATGGGCTCACCAGTTTGACGACAGCTCTCATTTTTTGTGGTGACTTGTGGTTCTGGCTCTCCCTCTCTGCGCTCTGCTTCTTGAGTTCTCTTTTTCGGGCTTTCCGTATAGCCTGGAGATGTACGGGGTCCACTCCTGTCTGTACACATGTTTAAATATGACGAGACAGGATGGGCCAAGCTGTTTTTTTCCCAATGCAAGGATCCCTCACTGAACTGTAGTGTAGCTACAGTCTACAGGAGAGATGGACTAGTTTGCTAGGCCTAACATAGTCGGACAAAAATGAAAACTTATGCAACTCTGCATATTCCACACACAGAAACACACACGGCAGCTGAGATTACCTTCTCTTTGAGGGCGTTCAAATAAAGGTCACTGTTTGCAAAGTAGATTGAAGAGTTTGAGTGGAAAATCTTAATCCCTGTGCATTCAGCTGCCTGGAACACAGAGGCAGAATCACAGGTCTCACTCCTCATCCAACACCATGTACCTTCTCAGTCTATCCAAGGGTAGTTACAGGCCAGTTACGGCCACTAAAAAGTTCATTTATAAAAACCTTGTCCGCCATTACAATTTTTTGTGACAAACTACCGCTAGGCAATTGTTCAATACTTTAATGAAACCTAGCTTTTTAGTGCCTGCAACTGTAAGACCATACAGAGAGTTACAATATTACTTTTTCATATTCATCCACGTCACAGTACAGGCCTGTGTCCAGGACCTGTCCCAGGATCACACTCTTTGGGCTGTGGAGAAGAAGGGGGCGAGAGATATTGAAACGTTTTAGCACAGTTATTTCATACATTTCCATTGGACAGATTAAAACTGAAAAAATCTAACTTTTTTCCAAATGAAGCTGGTGATATGAAATGGTTACCAGTGATCGTGAAGGGGATATTAGATTCTAAACTTGAATATATTTCAGAAGTAGTAGGATGGTTTAGTACCTCTGTGTTCTGTAGATGACACTCAGGATGGCAAATCCTAAGGCCACCAGAAGTCCAAGATCAAGGCCCAACAGCACAGAGGCCACAAAGGCTACCAGCCAGATAGCCTGGAAGACATACAGACCAAAGCAACAATGGTTACAGATCCATAGTATAGGCCTTGTCCCAGATCTCTTTGTGCTGTGTATCCAACTCCTACAGTCACTGTCATGCAATGACCATATGATCATACGGTAAGACAGCGCAAACTGATCTGGGACCAGGCTTCCATAGCAAACTGATCTGGAACCATGCTACCATAGCAAACTGATCTGGGACAAGGCTACCATAGCAAACTGATCTGGGACCAGGCTTCCATAGCAAACTGATCTGGGACCAGGCTTCCATAGCAAACTGATCTGGGACCAGGCTTCCATAGCAAACTGATCTGGGACAAGGCTACCATAGCAAACTGATCTGGGACAAGGCTACCATAGCATGACATGTACTGAAGGAATCTGTCCAATTGGGTTTTCTGGTGCGATGTGGTCATGGTGCGGTCAGATCATTTAAATTGTTTACATTTGAGTCAATTCAGAAAGTAAACCAAATTCTAAGTTTTCTACATTGAAAAGCATTTAAGATAATTGGAATTTCAATGTACTTCCTGAAATGACCCTGGGTCAGACGTAATCAGAAGGAGTTGTGTTGAGGTCCAGACTCACCAACTCGATCTTGCTGGTCCTCCACAGGGCAGGGATGTCCCTGAATTGTTTAAACATCCCCAGCAGGTTAACCATGATGATGGCAGCCAGCGCGGTCTGAAAGGACAGGGGGGAGGGATCAGGGTTGAGTTGGGGTGAATTACCATTCAAAAGAATAGGATTGGACATTTCAATGCAAATATTTATTATATAGGCTACTGTAATAGCGATTCAAATTCCAACATCAATGCGACTTTTTAATTGGTTGACATTTTGCAAGGGATATATTAAATAAAGATAGTGCCTCTGACAGGACTGTTTCCCTTCCTCATTCTTCCTTAGCCGTCTCATAGAACACCCGCTGTAGGTGGAGTTGGTCGGTAACAGTTACACCCACCTGTGGCAGAGGCTGGAAGACAAAACCAATGGCCACCACCACCAGCAACACCACCATAGACGACAACAGACCCGCAATCTGCAAAGACACACAGAGATAAGGTAACACACCTATCATTTAGCCTTCCTTGAGTCTGCACAGAAGCGTCTGTTGGTCTAATCTTTATGGCTTCACGGCGCCAATTTAGCTCCTGTTATGAGGTGACACATGTAATGAAAGGACAACTGTGTTATGTTAATGGCCATACACTCAGTGTGGGCCCAGCAAACAGGATGGGTGTGTGTATGTGTGTGTGTGTGTCACTGTATCAAATCAAATTTTATTTGTCACATGCGCCGAATACAACAGGTGTAGACCTTACAGAGAAATGCTTACTTACAAACCCTTAAAAGTAACAATTAAAGAGCAGCAGTAAAATAACAATAGCGAGACTATATACAGGGGTAACGGAACAGAGTCAATGTGCGGGGGCACCGGTTAGTCGAGGTAATATGTACATGTAGGTAGAGTTATTAAAGTGACTATGCATCTATGTATGTGTGTGTGTCTGCGCGTGCGTGTGTTACCTGCGTATTGCCCCCAGTGCTCTCCTGCACCAGACTGCGGGACATGGAACAGGTGATGGCGAAGGTGTGGAAGAAGGAGCTGACAAAGTTACACAGGCCCAGGGCAATCAGCTCCTACAGGGCAACACAGAGCCAACGGGTTAGACTCTGGGGTAAAGTATCCCATAGGTACAGATCTAGGATCAGCTTCCCTCCCCCAATCCTAACCATTAGTGGGGGAAATGCTATGATGTTCTTTGACATCTCCACTCTCCAAGGCTATAATAGCTACAGTACTGTGGAGAAACTGACCTGGTTACCATCCACACTGTAGCCGTGTTTCAGAGCAAAGATCTTGGCCAGAGAGATTCCCATGGAGAAGCCCACCACCGCTATGGCGATAGAATCCGTTACCAAGTTGGGCAACAGAGAGAAGTCTGGGATTGCAGGTGGAAGCAGCCTGGAAACAAATAACAAATATTGTCTGAAAAGTTGACTGAATAGTAACAACTGTTTGTACAGTACATGTCTTCTGATGTTGTTACTTGTGCATTTTGACTCACTAAACACTTTTTGGACCATAATATGCCACCAATACCTTTTCCCACTATAGAGCTGACCTGATCCGTACTGGCTTGGATATTGGGTTATCGTATTGTGCTTTTCAGGTTCTAGTAACCATGTAGGATGCATACAGTAACCCGTTTGGTTTGGCTGGGCCGAAGGCCAGTTCAGTACAGCTTGGTTTGGATCGAACCAGTAGTGTGAAAAGTCCTTTTCTTACCCGGATGGAATTGCCCCGACCACGTCCACTTGGTAGTTCTCTGACAGACTGAGACCATAGGAGATCCCCGTTGAGACCATGACCACAATGATCTCTCCAGGGATGGGCACAGGCAGCTTCTTCTTGAAGCGCTCGTTGAGGTCCTTCACGCAGTAGAGGACCACCATGCAGACCACGCCCACAATCAACGTGGTCACGTTGGTGCTGGTGATGTCACTGAACACGGCCGTAACACTCTGGGAGGAGAGAGGGGGTGTGAGAGACCTGGGAGTGTGTCCCCGAGAGCATTGCATAAAACTCACAATCTATATTTATCAGCAATTAATCATTTGTCGATTTGTAACTAAACCATGCAGGCTTGTAAACTAGGCCTAATGCCCATGTATTACAGCAGAGTACATCCACGGACTCCTATAATGTGGATGACTTTCCTGTCTGCTGCCGTTTAAAATTTAACCACTCCATTCCTCATGCAGGGGACCCCATCCAGCGGCAGAGGCCTCTGAGAGGCCCCGTCAGTGACTCACGTGAAGAGCGGACAGGGGCCCACTGAAGCGCGGGGTCTGGATGCCCAGCAGGTATTTAAGCTGAGAGATGAAGACGTGGACTGCCGCGGCCGTGGTGAATCCGCGTACCAGGGGCTCCGTGAGGTAGATGGCCACAAAGCCAAACCGCAACAACCCCAGGACCAGCTGGGGGGAAAGGAAAGAAGGAGACAGACAGAGAGAAAGACAAACAAGGGGAGAGTAGATTATGACGATGTACTTGCATAATAAATGTCAACATAGATAAAGTAGGTTGACATTAGGTCAACTAAGTTGCGGTCCTGTGGATCCCACTACGGTTGAGTAAACAGTGAGCGCTGAGCAACCTGTTGAAACCACAAACCCCCAAGGTTATGGGATGATCCTTATCTTCAACATGAAAACTTTGACCTCTTATTGAGAGACTGACTAGTGGTGGGAAAGCTAGTGGCAACAAGGAATAATCAGTGGTCTCATGCACTTACTGTCCAGCAGAGAGGATGCTGGGTTATTTGAGGGGACATTTTTCTGAAGGTGGAAGAGGGGAGTGTAACCCACCTGTATGACTCCCACCAGGGTGGTGAGGACTACGGCTACGTGGACCCTCCTGGCATCGCGGGCCTCTGTGTCGATGAAGACGGTGGTGTTGGTGGCGGTACCATTCAGGGCCTGGATGGTGAACATGGAGTCAGGGGCCTCCCTCACCACCACTCCTCCAATCATCAGGCTGATCACCGCAAACGTGCCTGCAGAGAGCACAGCCACAGCCTTAACATTAGGGGTGTCAAACTCAACTCCTGGAGGGCTGAATGTTAGCTGTTTTTGCTATTTCCTTTCCATTTGTGGTAGCAGGCTGCCTCATGGTTAAGAGCGTTATGACACTAACCGAAATGTCGCTGGTTCAAAATCACAGAGCCGACGAGGTGAAAAGTCTGTCAATGTGCCCTTGAGCAAGGCACTTAACCCTAATTGCTCCTGTAAGTCTCTCTGGATAAGAGTGTCTGCTAAATTACTCAAATGTAAATGCAAAATGTGTTCAATTAAGACCAAGACAACCAGGGAGTTCCTTACTAATTAGTGACCTTAACTGATCAATGAAGAACAGGAGAGAAGCGAAAACCAACCGACACTCGGCCCTCCAGGAATTGACTTCCGACACCGCTGGGGGTTAATGGTTTAGGGGTATGGGCTTTTAAGGGACAGGGTTAAGGAGTTATAGGGTTCAGGGACACAGACAAAGGGCTTAACACCTGGCAGCTTATTGATACTGAATATGATGACATCACTCAAATAAAACAACAGAAGTATAAATGAATTCAATGAAATGAACTATGAGGAGCACTCTCTCTTCAGCCGGGTGAGTCTGACTGACCATTGCCTCTCATCCTGTATGGCTCAATTGGTAGAGCATGAACCGCCAAAATTGTGGGTTCGCTTCCCGGGGCCACACACACGGAAAATGTATGCACGCATGACTGTAAGTCGCTTTGGATAAAAGTGTCTGTTAAATGGAATATATTATTATTTCATGACATTGACTCATAAAACAGTTTGACTTGGTAGCTTTGGCACTCCCCCTTGGTCAAATAATGATCATAGCACTCATTCCCCTCGAGGTTATCAGTCAGTCGCCAAGGTGCCAGGTTCTTTATCAGTAATTGTTTAATAGAGAGGGGAGACATCAGTGCCACACCAGTGCAAACAGCTGTGAACCCAGTCCAGGCGCCTCTGCCGGGGCAAGTCTCTGTGTCTGGTAAAAGAGGTATGAAGCCATGTAAAAAGTCATGTTAAAAAGGTGTTCTCATTTCCAGGTCAGGTTTGCTTGTGTTAGCTCGTTACGTTTGCAGCTAGAGATGTTGACACGGGCTTTTGCCCAAGACTTGAACGGGTGCCAAAATATTCCTTCATCCCTGCCTCAGAGGGAGAGAAAGCAGTCGCAAGTTACTACAGCAACTGCCCTCCTTAAGGCCACAATTTGGGCGGAGGCCATTTTGTTACAACTGCTGCCGCTAACTATTTCCAAGACGGTTTTAGTTCTTCTTTTCTTGTTGAAGTGTTTAATGTGATTCACTGACTCACCGAGTTGTCAAAAGGAGACAAACGTGACAGCTGAAATTGGAGACAAGGCTATGTCTGCCTTGAATGTTCCCATAAATCTAGCCTGTCTATGTGCAACAGATGGGGTCACTATATGCCAAGAGACCTGACCTCACCCAAGCTTAACAAGGACACCGATCAATTCCCAAAGTAAACCATTTCAAAACTTGGCTCATTTCCTGAAGTGTCATGAAAAAAATAGTTTAGCTATTATTCTGGTCACTTTATCTGTTACTCTTAAACATATTAATCTCTCAGAGGTAACACCCAGACTCTTGGTTGACTGGGCTCCCTGGGTGGATGAGAAGGCTTAGTCCCATATAGCACCATATTACCTTCAGAGTGCACTACTGTTGACCCGGGCCCCATAGGGCTCTGACCAACAGTAGAGCACTAAATAGGGAATAGGGTGCTATTTGGAATTCACCTGTAGTTGGCGTGGTTTGGAATGGTCAGTCTGTACTTGGCACAGCCATCGGAATACAAAACTCTCTGACCAAGAAGTGAAAAGGCCACGGCTGTCCAGGGGTCGAGACCTACGGGAAAACTATGTGAATACAACCAGGACTACTTCATTGGAACACCCAGTAGGAGTAACATCCATTATCACCACAGGGAAGCTGCAGGGGTAGTGTTCAGTAGGGCACAAAGTAACAAACCGGTTTGCAAGGGAAAACAAAAACCAATGTTCTTATTAGAGACGTTCGGGTAGTATCTGTACCTCCACGCTTCAAAACATTTACTTAAGCAATAAGGCCCGAGGGGGTGTGGTATATGGCCAATATACCACGGCTAAGGGCTGTTCTTAAGCACGACGCAACGCGGAGTATACAGCCCTTAGCCTTGGTATATTGGCCATATATCACAAACCCCAGAGGTGCCTTATTGCCATTATAAACTGGTTACCAAAGTAATTAGAGCAGTAAAAATAAATGTTTTGTCATACCCGTGGTATACGGTCTGATATACCACGACTGTCAGCCAATCAGCATTCAGGGCTCGAACCACCCAGTTTATAACACTGAACACGACTCCGCTCCTGGTTAGCCACATTATACATCTCAATAGTGTAAAGTGACTTCCTCTGCACTAGTTGGAGCTCCGTCGTCGGGATGGCTCACCTATAGATATGTGTCTAGAGGTCCCAAAGAAGGTGTAGAGCAGGACGGGGTAGAAGGAGGAGTACAGGCCATACACAGGAGGCACGGCAGCCAGCATGGCATAGGCAAGACCTGGGGAGAGAGGATGGGGGGAGAGATGGAATGATGTTCTACTACCCAGTGCATACACACATTGATACAACAGTAGCTAAGATTGGGAGAAGTCTGTCCATAATAAAGAACTACTCTACCTTCTTAACAGCAACGCAGGTCCTACAGGTTCTAGTTTTGTCGCACCTGGACTACTGCTCAGTCGTGTGGTCAGGTGCCACAAAGAGGGACTTAGAAAAATTGCAATTGGCTCAGAACAGGGCAGCACGGCTGGCCCTTGGCTGTACACAGAGCGCTAATATTAATATATGCATGTCAATCTCTCCTGGCTCAAAGTGGAGGAGAGATTTACTTCATCACTACTTGTATTTGTGAGAGGTGTTGACATGTTGAATGCACCAAGCTGTCTGTTTGAACTACTAGCACACAGATCAGACACCCATGAATACCCCACAAGACACACCACCAGAGGTCTCTTCACAGTCCAAGTCCAGAACAGACTATGGAAGGCACATAGTACTACATAGAGCCATGACTACATGGAACTCGATTCCTCATCAAGTAACTCATGCAAGCAATAAAATCACATTTAAAAAAGATAAAAATACACCTTATGGAACAACGGGGACTGAAGCAACACAAACACAGGCACATGCATACACACACACGATAACATATGCACCATACACCCACATGGATTTTGTGTTGTAGATATGTGGTAGTAGAGTAGGGGCCTGAGGGCACACACTTAATGTGTTGTGAAATATTTTTTAAATTGTATAACTTCCTTAATTTTGATGGACCCCAGGAAGAGAAGCTGCTGCCTTGGCAGGAACTAATGGGGATCCATAATAAATACAGTACCAGTCAAAGTTAGGACACACTTATTCATTCGAGTTAAAAAAAAAAAAAATTATACTATTTTCTACATTGTAGAATAGTGAAGACACACTCTTGGCATCCAGGTGAAGCTGGTTGAGAGAATGCCAAGAGTGTGCAGAGCTGTCATCAAGGCAAAGGATGGCTAGTTTGAAGGATCTCAAATATAAAATATATTTTGATTTGTTTAAAACTTTTTTTGGTTACGACATGATTCCATGTGTTATTTCATAGTTTTGATGTCTTCACTATTATTCCACAATAGTAAAAATAAAGAAAAACACTGGAATGAGTAGGTGTGTCCAAACTTGACTGGTACTGTATATGCTGAACAAAAATATAAACGCAACAATTTCAAAGATGTTGCTGAGTTACAGTTCATATATATAAAGAAATCAGTCCATTTAAATAAATATATTAGGCCCTAATCTATGGATTTCATATGACTGGGCAAGGGCGCAGCAATTGGTGGGCATAGGTCCACCCACTGGGGAGCCAGGCCCAGTCAATCAGAATGGGTTTTTCCCCACAAAAGGGCTTTGTTACAGACAGAAATACTCCTCAGAAGAAGCCGGACGTGGAGGTCCTGGGCTGGTCTGCGGTTGTGAGGCCGGTTGGACGTATTGCCAAATGCTCCAAAATTACATTGAAAGTGGCTTATGGTTTTAAAAAAATAACATTAAATGATCTGGCAACAGCTCTTGTGGACATTCCTGCAGTCAGCATGCCAATTGCACACTCCCTCAACTTGAGATTTCTGTGGCATTGTGTTGTGTGACAAAACTGCACAGTTTAGAGTGGCCTTTTGTCCCCAGCACAAGGTGCATCTGTGTAATGATCCTGCTGTTTAATCAGCTTCTTAATATGCCTCACCTGTCAACTGGATGGATTATCTAGCCAAAGAATGCTCACTAACTGGGATGTAAACAAATTTGTGCACAACATTTGAGAGAAATAAGCTTTTTGTGTGTATGGAAAATTGTTGGGATCTTTTATTTCAGCTCATGGAACCAACACTTTACATGTTGTGTTTATATTTTTGTTTAGTATAAAACAATCTCTTCAGAAAGGCAGCATCTGGCATTACCACTTCAACACTCGTCCCTTATCTCCAAGCAGAAGCTGGTGGCCTAGCAGCCTTGTTGTTGGCTCAGCTCATGGCCGGTCTCACCAGTGGTGTGGCACTTTTCTTTATAGGTTTGTACCGACAGATGTATCATTGAATAAAATCCTTTTACAATATGAAGAAAATACATCCTCCAAATGCAACATCTGTGTATACCTACACGTTGGCTCAAATACATGTTTTTTTTTTTATTACCCTCAAGCACTAAATTAGACCCTCCTAACGTCAAAATTGTCAATGATGGTGATCGCCTATCGTGAATGACAATTTGTCATGTTTTTACAGGTGACATTCCAAGCTGCATCTGCCAAACCAGACATTTGATCTCTGCGTTGTTAATGTTAAAAGAATATGGAGTCTTCTTGAATGATGTGTAACTACTGTTTCGTGAGTGAATTTTAAAGCACATGTCAACAACAAGCCATATCTGTATTTGATTTCAATCAAAGCATAAACTTGTAGGCTTTTTATTGGAACGTGTTGTTGAGTTTTAGTCGCTTTAAAGGGAAAAATCACAAACATTCAGCACAATCAACAATGATTCAGCTTCGATATAACTTTATTAAAACGAGCACCATTCTGAAAAGTGCCGCCCCTGACTCTAAACCCATCCTGGGAAGTGCAGCAGGATACCCCTGACTCCAACACCACTGACCTTGAGGTAGCTGCATGACCCCCGTGCTGAGGCCTGAGACCAGGTCCCCAAACAGGTACTCCTTGACAGGATAGGACGGCAGCCATGTTAAAATGGGCAGGAAGCTCAGAGCAATGGCTTTGGCCTTCTCTGATGAGCAGCTGGGAAGAGAGAGAGTGAGTGAGTAGGTGTGTGTGTGTGTGTGTGTGCTTAATCAGCTTATCTATTAGGGAAGCTTCCTAGCAGCAAGTAAATGGGTGTGTACTTCTACTAGTGTAATACTAGACAAATTGTCAGATAAAAAAATAATAATCATAACTTCACATAAGCTTTGAGTCGCAACAAATTTCCTGAAACAAGGTATTGCATAATTCCACATCCCAGTCACACACTCAGCAATGTTCTTCAATCCAGGTCATCAAAACACTGATAGGTATGTCTACTGGGCTGGAACAACACTTGAACACACTGTGGGTCCCAATGACCAGGATTGAAGAACACAACACTACAGTCTGTTCATATCTGTAACAGGGTTGTGTTCTTTAGTCGCCTGACGGCAGAAAACAAACTGTAACAGGGTGGGACTACCTGGACCTGTCCAATAAGAACCACAAATGTTTTCCATTTTCTGTTGCAAAACGTTTTGCTACAGTGTGTACTATTAAACACAACCCAGGTCTGTGGACACTAACTCGATGTATATGCTTACTGGAGCTGCTGTGCCAGTCTCTGCCTGATGGTCTTGGGGGTCCTCTCTCTCGGGTGCAGGAGCTGGGTGTGGAGGTAGGCCTCATTGAACACAGGCCGTTCCACACGGTACATCAGCGGTGGGGACGCATCCTCGCAGGGCGTCACATGTTCCATAACACAGACAGGACACTGGGCATGTCAGAGAAAGGGGGCAGCTCCTAGCTTAAGTAGGCTCTTTCTCTCTCTCTCTGTGTGGTTCGCCGTCTCCTTTTCCACACGTCCTGCTTCCTCCCGCTGCTCTGCTGAGAGAGGAAGACAAAACAGTCAGTAACTGTTTAGACCAAATGTTTTTGAAGAAAAGCGTTGTTTTGACCAAACTCCAGCAGGGTTGAGCACCATGCGGCTGGTAGTTCACATTAATAGAGTAGCCCTATTTATGGAGATTACAATGCGTTTCTGATTATTTTTGGGGGGGGGTAATGTTTTCAGACATATGGGCTATCTTTTCAAGCAAATATTTTTGAACTGATATTGCAAAATTGTGACCAAATTTTCTGCTCCATGTGGAAAAAGAAAAACAGGGGTTTATTCACTAGGAACCAAAGGGGAAGAAACAGGAAGTGAACTCCTGAACTTGTCCAATAAGAAACTGGTTTTCGTGGCAAAATGTTCTGTTGCAAATAGTTGTACTACAGTTGGCACTAATGAATACACCTCATGTGTGTTCTACATAAGAAAGTTTACACTCCAAAATCAATGCAGAGATAGGAGCCTATTCGTTGGGCTAAAGAACAGTCCAAACTACACTTCAGACTGACTGTGGTAGCCTGGCCTACACAACATGGCAAACCAGAGGATATTGACCTTTCAGGTTGAAAGCTACTTAGAGGAAAGGTCTCCAGCAGCCTTACTAAAAATAGACATCCATATTCTTATCATATACTTTATAGACTTCTGCGGCAATGGTAAACATGATCACATTACTCTTAATCAGAACAACGTCTAAAGCAGGGCTTTCCAACCGTTGTTCCTGGAGAGCTACCCTCCTTTATAGGCATTGACGTAAAGGTATAGGCTATGACTGACTACTTACTGTAAAATCAGAATATTTAAACAAAAATTCAACATGAAATTAAATATATTAAACTGAACTTCTGGAACCCTGACAACAAAGACGTGAAGTTATAACACCATGTGTATAGTAACTGGCTGTTCCTCGTGATTTTGTTAGATGCCTAGCGACTTGTGTCATCACTGACAAAACACAACCACATCCTCAAAATAAAAGGTAGCTAACTAACGTCAGCCACATGTTTTAACCTGAATTGCAGGTTACAGAGGAATGTGTAGCGGAAAAGTGATGGCTATCTACAGAATGAAAAGCGAACATGACAGATGCGAATGAAGGACCATTTCTTACCTTCCCGACCTCAGCCTAGGAAGTCACACTCTGACGCGATTGACCCGAATTCAATGTTAGAAACTGACCGCGCATCTAGGCTCCGGTTACAGCTTAACACCGGGAATGTAGTTTTACAACCGTCGACACTCGACAGCCGCATACTCCACCAGAGGAAGATCACTTGATGGAGTGGGGAGCACGTCAACTCTGACGTCACTAAACCAGTGATCATGGGACTTGTATTTTCTTTCCTACAGTAGTTGGATAATGATAGAAATGTATTCCCCTTTTCTTATTATCGTTATTGGTGCTATCTATATACGTATTATAGTTCTTTGGTTGGTGTTTTTCCGAAGTATATGCATCTACATTTCCTAAATACTCACCTAAATTAGAAAAAATATATATAAATTGGTTTTGTTTCAGTTTATCATACTACATAATTCCGTGAATGTTGTCAACACTGACAATTGCCTTGCAGATAAAAAAATAAAAGACAGAAGATCACTCATTCTCCCATGGAATAGTAGTCCGGTCGGCCTGGCCCTATTGATAGGCATTGCTATCCAGTGTCCTTGGGACGTTCCTACCCTAAACCCTAACAACCCAGTCTCACATATTGTGAAATAGACACGAATTGCCTATTGGAAATGTGTGACAGACACACGAAAAAGTATATGTTTTCGTGTGCAGTACACGATTTTGTATACAGTGCATTTCCATCACTGATAAAGACACTAGGTTACTTAATACAGAAACGAAAGGGAGGGGCGTATAACGCGAAAATCTAGCAAACCGAAGGTTGTGTGTTCGAATCTCTTCATGGATAACTTTAGCATTTTCGCTACTTTGCAACTACTTTGCATGTTAGCTAACCCTTCCCCTAACCTTAACCCAACTCCAAAACCTAACCCTTTAACTACTTAGCTAGCATATTAACCACAACCTTAACCCCTAACCGTGCTAATGTTAGCCTCGGCAAATTGGAATTCTTGAAATGTACACAAATGCGTCAAGAAAATAGTGTAATACACAGGAAATGCGTTGTGATGAAAATCGTGCCTGTCACGAATTTCGAATAAGTCATTTGTGTCTATTTCACAATAAGCCGTGACAGTGTGTTGAACGTTAACCCTTACCTTAACCATTTTAAATGTCAACTTCAATGGTCTACGGACCCCATACAGATACAAAGGCGCTCTCGAGTGGCCTTCTTGTGTAAAATAAATATATTCATGAAATATTATTAACGTGCTCAAATAATATTCCGACAGATGGCGCCATTGTGTGCTTTTTACAAGCTCGTGTCTCGGTTCTGCTTGTTTTTGAGCAGGGTACGTCACTAATCACTAGATGTCTCAGTTCTGCTTTTTGACATTATATTGCTGGCATTAAATTATAGATACTTGGTCAAAGGCTTAGGTCACCTATACTGCCTAAGTACTGTACTTTATAAAGGGGCAGGTGGGTCCTGCATTCAAACATATGGTTAGGAAATGGTCATGGATCTAAATGTTGGCTGTGTGTAAACTTGACAACTTCAAACCTTCAAAGTCAATCTTAAATGGCCAATTGGGTGTACCAATTTCACCACCACTACTATATCCACCACTAATTTCATTACTACTACTTATCAGGCAAAAAATAACAACTTAGGTTGGGTACATTCATGTATTTTCTCTACTCTATAGGCTAGGAGCATGCCGTACTGAACAGAGGACCCTTTAATCCATAGCCTCCTTGTAAAAATAAGAGGACCAGATCCAACTTGTCTGGTGCTAGCAGGCAGCCAGCTGGCACTAAAGGGCGACCCCAGAGGAGGGCTACCTGGAAGGCTGCCAGTGACTAAGAGAGTCCCAGTTCTCAAAAGCCTCCTGGACAGGGTCTGTGTAGTCTAATACCCTGCCATAACAGCATTCTCCCTTTACACATCACACCATTCATTACAGGCCATAAGAGTAAATTATTTGGTCCTTTTTATTTTATTTTGTATCACTTTAAAAAAAAAAGAATGGTGATCTCAGATGAAGGCACATGGTAATCTGAATTTCCTCACAATTCAAGGCATAAATACTATTCACTGTTCTCTCTTTGTGCATCTGTTTTACTTTGTAATCATATGAGAACATCAATCTCAAAGGAACTGCCTGTCTCAATTCTGCATGTCCGGACAAAGCCATGACCTAAGCAAAACTGTCATGTTGAGTCATTCACACTTTGTCAGATTATTTAAATGCCCATTGCAGTCAAAGTTCAGTTTTTCTATGTTTTGTAGCAATTGTACAACAGCTGATTAACTAACACTGTAAAAGCGTTTAAAAAATCCTGATAGTTGCTGCTTGAAAATCCAATCGACATAGGACCTTCTAATCAGCAGGTTTTCATGGGCGGGAGTTTCGGATTGCCAGGTGACGTCACCAGGCGGTAATTTGGTTAATAGACCAATAACAAAGAGAGTTCCAAACATAGAGATCCTATTAAATTACTAGAGGGGGTCTATGTTATAAACCCTCAAAGTTCCAGAATGGAGTGAAAATGGCAGCCAAATTGGTCAGGGACAAATCCAAACTAGTCTATGAATGGCCGTTGAGGCATAATCCAGATTTTACTTATGCAGAAAAATATATGTAAGGCATGTGATATACCCGAAATTGTGTATTAAAATATTGTCAGATCATTTTAAATACCGTTTTTATACACATTTTCTGTATAAATAGCCTCTAAAATACATGATCCTAAATGTCTACATTTTTGTTTTCTTGGAAAGCTGTGAGTGCTATATTTTAAATTCTTAAAATTTATTATTTTACACAATATCTGATCGGAATGGCTGACCTTTAGGCCATCATAAGAAGTGTCAAGTCTCGTCTAGTATTCTAATTCCTAATTCTGCCAATAACAGCTAGTTTTCCGTTTTCCCCTCCCAACTCAGACCACTCACAGAAAGTCCTAGCAAAATTCTTGCTTGAGAAATAGTTTTTTGCCCATTTTTTATTGAAATCTATTACATTAATGTACTTAGCTAATTGTTACCCATAAATTATTTGATATTGATATAAAAACGGCTAATTGGGCCTTTAATGTGAAACTGACAAACCCTTTACATTAAAGATATTTGACACTATGTTAGGCTAAATCATGTAAACTTGAGCAAGTGTGTATTTATTGTGTAATTTGTGTACCAGTTTGATCTTCTGTAGTCAAATGCACCTATAGCCTCAAACCTCAAGCATAACATTGGTTTGTTAATCATGTTTTAATTCATTAAAGCAAATTAATAGTTTTTATTTTGTATTGTTTTGTAATTGATTACATTGCAGATACCAAACAAATTCAAAGTTACGCATTCGGCTACATCCGTCAATCATTAATCACAGTAGGACAAGCAACTTTGAAACAGGTGACCCGCGTCGCACAATACTGAGAAAGACGCCCTCTTTACAAACCCAAGGTTGCGCTGCGGCTGTAGGCTTTTGCTCGTGTCTCTGTTGTGTATGTAGCCTATTTTCTCTAGACTTGTCTGAATAAGGAAATGTAATAGGAATCCAGCACCACCGAGTGTGAGTAGTGACTCGCCCTACAACTTAGGCTACTGTACTTTACTCCGTAAATTAAAACCGTAAATAAAAAGTAGCTATAAACGCACGTATGAATGCGTTGATATACCTGGACTATTGCGGAAAGACCAAGGAAGGTGATAGCCTACATTTACGCACGGATTGGGAATTCTGATTTTTAACCATGGGGAAAAGAGCCGCGCTGGCGACTTACGATAAAGAGTTCAGCTTTGTCAGCCCAGTTGTCAAATATCTACTTTTCCTTTTTAACTTAATATTTTGGGTAAGTATTTAATATGTTTAGATTTCTGCTGGTTTTGTCTGCTGATTTTGCGTAATCTGTGCACCTCACTCTGCCTAATTTAAGTTTACGCACACATTTTCATTGTACAAATTTGCTGTGAAGACTGGTTAATCATTGATTTAGGCTGTTAGTTTATTATTGTGTGAATGCATGAGAAAATCCGCCTCACTAAGAAGACACATTCTTTCTAAGCCCCACAAAATAGTTATGTGATACAATCATGTATGATATCAAAAGCCCCCCCCCCCCCCCCCCTAATGACCATTCACTGGGCTGGTTTTTCTAACCATTGGCCTTCAGGCAACATATTCAATAGGATGAAACATTTAGCAATGTTTTTATGCCTTTGCTTCTATGCTACAAAACAATCATAATCAATCCTTAACCTTGGAAAATAACCAATATTGCCTATTCAAAGGAGTACATGATCGAGAAGTAGAGGTTGTATTCTGCTTCATGTTTGACACCAATGACTCCTACTAGTGTCATACTAAAGGAGTGCTTATTTGCTGATGAACATGTTTAAACAGCAGCTACAACATCACAGCTGTGATAGTGGTGAGGAATGGAGCTGCAGGCATGCTAAGGAATGCCTGCACATACCTTGCAGCTCTCTCATTGGTCAAAGTGTCACCTTGTTTTGGAACTCATTTGTGTTTAAATAACCAATTTTACTCCATTAATAATGGACCTAGTCTTGATAGACGTTGGCTGCTAGAATACGTTTAGACCTAAATTAATAGTCTTTATATAGAGGGGATCCAGACTCTCATTTCAATAATAATGTGAAAACCAATAGGAGCAGTAAACAAAACTCCATTATACACTGCTCTGTATATGCCAGTCCACTGTCACAACTCCTTTTTTAACCAAGCTGTTGCCAAGCAACGCAAAGTTTCATTTATTCATATGCTGATGGTGCAACATGGGGTTCTGTGAAAAGGGGGCCCATGCACTCTCCTCTCCAAATCTGTTTAGCAGTCAAATGAGCGTATCAAATATGCCTTTTAGATACTTCAATCACATCCTAGAAAGCTGTTGAAACAGTTCTGTGAGAGTGCTATTTGCTCTTTTCTTTTTTGTTGTTGCTAGACCTCATCAAATGCTTGTTACAGTTGCATTTTGCATGTTTGACTATCAGAAACTAATCTTGGCCCCATTTTTTCCCTTTTGAATGAGCTTTCCTTGTCACAGTTTGTATCAAAATATGTGAGGAGGACCCCATCCTCCTTTCCCCCCCAATCACTGTGTCACCAAGCACTGATGTGCCTTTGATGGTGATGACACTAGTGTCAGCGCTGTTCTGAGCGACCTATGACACATTAGGAGATAGGAGCTCTTTGAAATATCCAGGCTTGGCGTTCTGTATTGAGTTCATACCTTTGATATGGGCCCTGCTTTAACATCACACAGCATAGGCAATCATCCCATGCCTTGGCTGTCAGTGTAGGCACACATGTCTATAGTGTCGGCAAAGGCTAGAATCTGGCCTAGTGCCCTTTGACACAACCTCTCGCTCTCTCTTTCCCCACTGCCATCATCTCTCACGATCTGTTCAATAGAAAAACATCTGGGAAAAAATGTGCCACTCTGAATCTGCTTTGTTTATGATTGTCAGCATGCTGCTTGATTTAGCTACTTCCCCAAACATTGTCCTTGAGTACAGAATATCTATAACAACTATAAAAAGGCAGCCAGCTGTTAAACATTAACAACTCTGGAAGCAGAAGTTTGCAAACTACGCAAATTGAAAGTACAGATGTGTCAGCCTACTGTCAGGTGCTTGGGGGAACCGTAACTTTCACTCACTGTTCAACACTAAGGGGATTTCTGACTAAGACGCAAGAACAAGCAGCCTTGTTATTGCAGACTGGGATTTCCAGTGTTGGGTTTTAGTCCGTACTGCTTTGCAGTGTTAATAGGTTTTGACGTGGATTTATGTCCAGTTCTGCTGTGTTTACATTCCATAACTAGCGGAAACCTAGCATAAACCTTTGCCTACCTTAGCTCTGGTCCAGGGTGTTAGTACGTATTCCTCTACTAACACCTTAGCTCTGGTCCAGGGTGTTTAGTAGGCATTCCTCTACTAAGACCTTAGCTCTGGTCCAGGGTGTTTAGTAGGCGTTCCTCTACTAACACCGTAGCTCTGGTCCAGGGTGTTAGTACACATTCCTTTACTAACATCTTAGCTCTGGTCCAGGGTGTTAGAACACGCTCCTCTACTAACACCTTAGCTCTTGTCCAGGTTGTTTAGTAGGTTCTTCCTCTACTAACAGAGAGGAGTTAATTAACTAGCAGAGGTAACTCTTTCTGGTTGTGCAACGAGACCAGAGCTAGTCCTTCCTATGCATAGCAGATAAAGACAGATTCATAAACAGGAAATGACCTGGCTTGAGGTTAGCTATGTGCAAAACAACATGTAGGCTACAGTGTCAGTGTGTCCACACCCGGATGTGCCCTCAAAATACTTTCCTTTCAGGTTTTATTCTTCATTATGTATGATAATGGTATCATTACATCTGCTAAATTTACCACATGGGTCACCTGCAGAAGTGGACATGGAAAAAGAGTAACTCAGGAACACACTAATGTAAAATAATTTCATTCACCATAAACAATTTTTTACATGTCAAAATGATTTCACTCCCAGAATGCCGACGGAACCAGGTTTCCCACCCTCTCCACCCCCCCCCCCTCCCACCCCTCCCCCCCCCCTCCCCCCCTCTCCACCCCTGGCCACTTCTACATTGATTTACAAGTTTGAACATGGACGTCCTAAAAACAAACTCCTGATTGTTACAGTCCAGTCCCTCACAACGTACCACAAGCAAGAGCTACTCTTCGGCCTTGTGCAAACAGGATAAGATCTTGTAAAAACTTGCATCTCTGGCTGTGAGGAATGCATTTTTGACGTAGTTTTTCACCCCCCCTGGCTAGCTGGAGAATGTGTCTGGGAGGACACATCTAACACCCTGCGTAGACTGTTAAAAGCGAGGGAGTCATCAGTATTGCTACAAATGTGAACTATGGTGTGAGAGATTATCTGAACAAACCACCAAGGAAGATATCTATCTCTAGTGACCACATGGCAATTCCATTTGAGGTACAGAGCTGTAGGAAGGCCACTCATTTTCTGTTTCCATTTTCCCTAAATAACTTAGAGGGCAGAATTTACACCACAACCAATGAATCGCTCAACTCAAACTAATGACTGGATAGATGGCTCAAGAGTTTATTCTCTATCTTTGCATACATAACAACAGTGTTTTTGTAAACTATCCATTTAGCCTCCTTTGTGCAGAGGAAGACTAGTCCTTACTCGGAGGACAGACTAGGCTTTTCCCTCCAAAGTGCAAGGTGTGGTAACTGGATACTGGAGTGGGAGAGGGGTTGCTGTGTGCTCCTTGTTATGTTGGTGAAGCTGCAGGTTGGAGTAAAAAGTGAAAGGGCCATTATAAGAAAAGCCCTCTGATCGCTGCCAAGTTGTTTATTTAGTCAAACGAGAACGAACTCTATAGAACAGAACATATCCCAACTCACTAGTTCTGAACTGTGAACCATCAGCCTATTATGGATAAAGTCACTAGTTGAACGTTGTTCGTCGGTTCCGTTATATGATTCTCAGTGTGCTAAACTGTATATTTGAGAATCCAATTTAGTTTTACATTGTATGCCACTTTTACTCACTCTGACTAAAACTAGTGTAAATACTACAGCACACCCACTTTGCAATGGTTCTGTTCTGTTCTGACATGCACTGAGTTGTTTTTGTTTAAGTTTTAAGTTACATACACATTGCTAGTGTTGTAGTCAAGTGACTAAACCTCAAGTCCCACTAGAGTCCCAAGTCACTAGCGTTGGAGTTGAGTCACAAGTTCCTTGCTTATGCTAAAGCTTGTGCTCCGACAATCTTTCAAGCTACAGTTCATAGCGTAAAGAAAAATAGCTAGCTTAGTATACTGAACAAAAATATAAACTGGGCCTTAGGATCTCGTCACGGTAACTCTGTGCATTCAAATTGCCATTGAATCAATGAAATTGTTCTTATTGTCTGTAGCTTATGCCTGCCGATACCATAACCCCACCGCCACCATTGGGCACTTTGTTCATAACATTGACATCGGCAAACTGCTCGCCCACACTATGCCATACATGTGGTCTAAGGTTGTGAGGCTGGTTGGATGTACTGCCAAATTCTCTAAAACAACGGAGGCGGCTTATGGTAGAGAAATTAACATTAATTTCTCTGGCAACAGCTCTGGTGGACTTTCCTGTAGTCGGCATACCAATTGCACGCTCCCTCAAAACTTGAGACATCTGTGGCATTGTGTTGTGTGACAAAACTGCACATTATTGTCCCCAACACAAGGTGCACCTGTGTAATGATCATGCTCTATGATCATATTATTGATATGCCACACCTGGCAGGTGGATGGATTATCTTGGCAAAGGAGAAATGCTCACTAACAGGGATGTAAACAAATTTGTGCACAACATTTGAAAGAAAAGCTTTTTGTGCATATGGAACATTTCTGGGATATTTTATTTCAGCTCATAAAACATGGGACCAACACTTTGCATGTTGGGTTTTATATTTTTGTTCAGTGTATATTAATAAGGCTTGTTAGGTAATACAAGAGTTGTAGATAGCATGTTGAATTATGGGAAGGAGAGAAACTTTAATGAACAACTAAAGCCTGGTTCACATGGCAGGTGGAAGTGACTCAAATCCTTTTTTTGTTGTTGCATATCCCATTGTCATCTGTTATTTTTCCTGCAGTCCGAACAGCCAAAAAGCACATGGAATAGGATATTTCAAGCCACATTACAAACTACCTTCATAGGTGGTTTGAAGTCTGATACGTCACATGGCCAGGAATCAGATTTGTGTCTGAACGGTCAAATCTGAATTATCAAGTGGTTTTTAGACTGTTATTTGGCATATTGTGTTGCTTGCTAGCTACTCTGTTGACAGTTTGACAAGATCATGTGGTAGCCAACTAGCTAGTTAATTGTTTACAAACCCATTAGTGAATGTGCTAGAAAGCTACCCAACTAGCTAGTTAACTGCTGTGGCCAAAAAGGACTCCTTTTGAAAGTTGGATCATCTTATCCTTTTGAGGCTTTAAACGTGTCCTTGAACTATGATTTTGAACATTCAAAGCAACTGGGAAACGTCCATGGCAGGAGTCGTCACCTTAGCCTGCTACATAACTTCTGAGTGCTAGGAAGCACGAGCACCACACCACCAATCAGCCTATGCCACTGTGCACACACCCATCGTTACTATAACAACTAGCATAGCCTTGTCAGCAAATGACTGCAGTCTTAGCACACACACACATCTGATTTGGTCACTTGTAACTTGCTGTTTGGACAGTCACTATTCCTAAATGGATTTGGAAATTAAAACTGATTTGAGCATTTAAGGCCTGCAATGTGAAGAAGGCTTAAGTTACTAGTGATCAAGACTGAGTTCAAGTCACCACAATGGTTGAGTTAAGAATCATGAAAAGTTCAGGACTCGTAGGCCTACAGCACCTCTGCAGGGTGTTAACTGATAATCAATGTTTTCCCCTTTCATTGTCAATCTGTGTGATTGACAGGAGAGATGACCCATGGGGCTGACTTGTCACCACCATAACAACCAGAGTTGAAGTATGGACATAGTTTCTCAGTGAAAGTGTTGCCAATGGAAGAAGATATGAGACTTGTTCTCCACATCATAAAAGGAGACCTGACCCTCCTCAAAATCCACAAACACCCCCACTCTCCTGAGCTTCTTCTTAAGGCAGATTGCGGTGCAACCAATAGGACAGACCCAATCACCTAGGAGTCGTGCATTCCAGAATCCATTTTCAGGGTACCGTAACAGGAGGGCTCTGTTTGTGGACTCTTTAATTACTCCCAAAACCTAGTAGTTTTTCCCTCAACCTGTACCTCGTAGTAGAATCTTCCTGAGGAGAAGCCCTCCTTTCCCATGACACTGGGAATATTCCAATTTCTTTCCAGGTCATATTAGAGAGTATGTTGCCTGTATCCATCTCTCACTTTTTTCCCGTCCTCAGACAGAACAAGATAGCGATGTCTTGTATCAGGGTCCAGAGTCACATCCACTGCCCATTGCTGGACCCTCTTCATCTCAGCATCACACAACTTCTCCATCTCCTTGGTAACGGTATCCTCCAGCTGAGACACAGCTCTCCTTAAGTTCCCCACACACAGATCACAGTAAACACTGATCTTAGTCCAGTCCCTGGTGTTCATGGGGTGCACAGGGACGGGAAGCTCTGGACTAGATGAAGGTGGTCCGCAGTGTGTGAAATCTGCTCTAGCTCAGTGCCTCTCCTCTTTAACTCAGTGATTTCCTGCTCCAGCTCTTTAATGAGCCCTTCACCCCGCCTCTCTGCTGCTCTCTGCTTCTTCTCAATCACCCCAATGAGCTCAGCCTGGCTTCTTTCAATGAACTCCACCAGAGCAGTGAAGAACTGCACATCTGCTATTTCTCCATTTGCGTCTTTCTTGCTGACCTCCACTGAGCGTTTTGATATCATTGATCTTCTGCAGTCGCTCCCGGATCATTTGCTGCACTTGTGACTCCGTCTTCCCCAGCTGAGCATTCCTCTCCCCGAACTCTTCCTCGAGAGGGACGGTGTGGTGAGTCCTGTGGTCAGTCTCTGTGCAGAACTGACACACACACACGTCTGGTCAGTCCTACAGAACAGCTCCATGAGTGTGTTGTGCTTCTTACACATCATGTCTTCCAGGTTCTCCACAGGGTCGATCAGTTTGTGTCTCTTCAGTGCTGGGGCTATCTGATGAGGCTGCAGGTGAGTCTCACAGTAGGAGGTCAGACACTCCAAGCAGGACTTGAGTGCCTTGAGCTTTTTCCCAGTGCAGACGTCACAGGACACTTCTCCAGGCTCGGCAGGCTGCCACTCCAGAACCTTGAGATGCTTCTTACGGAGCCACTCCTTAGTTGCCCTGGCTGTGTGTTTCGGGTCGTTGTCATGCTGGAAGACCCAGCCACGACCCATCTTCAATGCTCTTACTGAGGAAGGAGGTTGTTGGCCAAGATCTCGCGATACATGGCCCCATCCATCCTCCCCTCAATACGGTGCAGTCGTCCTGTCCTCTTTGCAGAAAAGCATCCCCAAAGAATGATGTTTCCACCTCCATGCTTCACGGTTGGGATGGTGTTCTTGGGGTTGTACTCATCCTTCTTCTTCCTCCAAACACGGCGAGTGGAGTTTAGACCAAAGAGCTCTATTTTTGACTCATCAGACCACATGACCTTCTCCCATTCCTCCTCTGGATCATCCAGATGGTCATTGGCAAACTTCAGACGGCCTGGACATGCGCTGGCTTGAGCAGGGGGACCTTGCGTGCGCTGCAGGATTTTAATCCATGACGGCGTAGTGTGTTACTAATGGTTTTCTTTGAGACTGTGGTCCCAGCTCTCTTCAGGTCATTGACCAGGTCCTGCCGTGTAGTTCTGGACTGATCCCTCACCTTCCTCATGATCATTGATGCCCCACAAGGTGAGATCTTGCATGGAGCCCCAGACCGAGGGTGATTGACCGTCATTTTGAACTTCTTCCATTTTCTAATAATTGCGCCAACAGTTGTTGCCTTCTCACCAAGCTGCTTGCCTATTGTCCTGTAGCCCATCCCAGCCTTGTGCAGGTGTACAATTTTATCCGTGATGTCCTTACACAGCTCTCTGGTCTTGGCCATTGTGGAGAGGTTGGAGTCTGTTTAATTGAGTGTGTGGACAGGTGTCTTTTATACAGGTAACGAGTTCAAACAGATACAGGTAATGAGTGGAGAACAGGAGGGCTTCTTAAAGAAAAACTAACAGGTCTGTGAGAGCCGGAATTCTTACTGGTTGGTAGGTGATCAAATACTTATGTCATGCAATAAAATGCAAATTAATTACTTAAAAATCATACAATGTGATTTTCTGGATTTTTGTTTTAGATTACGTCTCTCACAGTTGAACATATTGTACATATGATAAAAATTACAGACCTCTACATGCTTTGTAAGTAGGAAAACCTGCAAAATTGGCAGTGTATCAAATACTTGTTCTCCCCACTGTATACTCCAGAATGTTATGAAGAGTGATCAGATGAATTGCAATTAATTGCAAAATCCCTCTTTGCCATGCAAATGAACTGAATCCCCAAAAAACATTTCCACTGCATTTCAGCCATGCCACAAAAGGACCAGCTGACATCATGTCAGTGATTCTCTCGTTAACACAGGTGTAAGTGTTGACGAGGACAAGGCTGGAGATCACTCTGTCATGCTGATTGAGTTCGAATAACAGACTGGAAGCTTCAAAAGGAGGGTGGTGCTTGGAATCATTGTTCTTCCTCTGTCAATCATGGTTACCTGCAAGGAAACATGTGCCGTCATCATTGCTTTGCACAAAAAGGGCTTCACAGGCAAGGATATTGTTGCCAGTAAGATTGCACCTAAATCAACCATTTATCAGATCATCAAGAACTTCAAGGAGAGCGGTTCAATTGTTGTGAAGAAGGCTTCAGGGCGCCCAAGAAAGTCCAGCAAGTGCCAGGACAGTCTCCAAAAATTGATTCAGCTGCGGGATCGGGGCACCACCAGTACAGAGCTTGCTCAGGAATGGCAGCAGGCAGGTGTGAGTGCATCTGCACGCACAGTGAGGCGAAGACTTTTGGAGGATTGCCTGGGGTTAAGAAGGGCAGCAAAGAAGCCACTTCTCTCCAGGAAAAACATCAGGGACAGACTAATATTCTGCAAAAGGTACAGGGATTGGACTGCTGAGGACTGGGGTAAAGTCATTTTTTTCTGATGAATCCCCTTTCCGATTGTTTGGGGCATCCGGGAAAAAAAGCTTGTCCGGAGAAGACAAGGTGAGCGCTACCATCAGTCCTGTGTCATGCCAACAGTAAAGCATCCTGAGAACATTCATGTGTAGGGTTGCTTCTCAGCCATGGGAGTGGGCTCACTCACAATTTTGCCTAAGAACACAGCCATGAATAAAGAATGGTACCAACATATCCTCAGAGAGCAACTTCTCCCAACCATTCAGGAACAGTTTGGTGACGAACAATGCCTTTTCCAGCATGATGGAGCACCTTGCCATAAGGCAAAACTAAGTGGCTCGGGGAACAAAACATCGATATTTTGGGTCCATGGCCAGGAAACTCCCCAGACCTTAATCCCATTAAGAACTTGTGGTCAATCCTCAAGAGGAGGGTGGACAAACAAAAACCCACAAATTCTGACAAACTCCAAGCATTGATTATGCAAGAATGGGCTGCCATCAGTCAGGATGTGGCCCAGAAGTTAATTGACAGCATGCCAGGGCGGATTGCAGAGGTCTTGAAAAAGAAGGGTCAACACTGCAAATATTGACTCTTTGCATCAACTTCATGTAATTGTCAATAAAAGCCTTTGACACTTATGAAATTATTGTAATTATACTTCAGTATTCCATAGTAACATCTGACAAAAATATCTAAAGACACTGAAGCAGCAAACTTTGTGAAAATTCATATTTGTGTCATTCTCAAAACTTTTGGCCACGACTGTAGTTTAAAGGTAAAATCCGACTTTAACCAGAAAGGATTAATAGCAGGATGTGTGTAGCAGGAAGATGACTTATCCTCACCTGCTACAGTAACCTCTCTCTCTCCACTCTCTGCTGTGTGGATGGGTATTTTCTCTCTCCTCAGAATCAGACGGAAACAAAAATGTAATGTTTTATACAATTCAGAGGTCTCCAGGGGGAAGATTCTGGTTCTGAAAAGCAGCTTAAAGTTTCTGTAGTCGAATGTTAACTTTCACTTCAGCAGAGTGACATCCCCTAGCTCGTGCCTGGCTGTGTGTGTATCTGCTCCATAGAGTTATAACGATGGTCTGCTCTTAAAGGAGAAGAGTTTCATTTCCAGAGTGAGCTGTTTCTCACATACCTCCTTACTGTTTTATATACATTTCCACACCGAGGTTGGAATAATATTGTGAATATGATCATGCCCTTTTACTGTAAGAGCTGTTTGAAAATGTACTTTTGGCCTGCCTGTGACATCACCAGGTAGTACATTTGGTAACAGACCAATAAAAAAATAATTCCAAACCTCTCTGCCAATAACAGCTAGTTTTCAGTTTTCCCCTCCCCACTCAGACAACTCCCAGACAATCCTAGAAACATTTTTGATTGAGAAATTGCTCTTTGCCAAGAAGGTATTTTTGTTTTCAATTAAAATGGTCAAAAACAAACAATCACAGTAAGGTAATTAATTATTTGATATTGAGATAAAAACATCTGATTTGGACAGTTTAAATCCCTCCTGTTCTCCTCCTTTGAGACTGTGTCTTTCTCCTGTGTTATACTTTCACAAAGACACTATGTCCAGGTTCATATTTAGTCTACTCTCATATCGTTCTACTCCATATGCCTAGTTACAACAAGAAAAATAACATCGTGACTTTTTTCTTTTCATTTTATCAGATGATCTCATTGGTGTTGATGTCTATTGGCATTTACGCGAGGATGATGAAACATGCCGGTAAGTGATCCTCCATTGACTCAATCGATGCATACATTCAGTGTGAATTTCCAGAGCTGTTTGTATGGCATTCTAGTGGTGCTTTCATACTGAGTTCAATAGGCCTAGGTCATGCACCATACTGTAGCTAAACGTTTTTAAACGGAAAACAAAAATTTGTTTCTTATTGGACCAGGTAGTCTCATCCCATCCTGTTTCACTCCATTTCTCCTGTTTTGTGCCTTTATGAACACGACCCTGGTCGCAACACCAAGGCAGAAATGCCAAGGCAGTACAGGACGTTTATAGAGTATGTCATTTTGTTTGTGGTTCCAAAGTTCCCTCTGTTAGGAAGAATGTCAAATATGCAAACGGCTCACAACTTCTTCTAAGGTTTGATGAATATCCCCACTATGTTTGTAATTCCTTCTAAGATAAGAACCAACTTCAGTCATTGTAAACAAATCAAGCTCTCTCTCTCTCTTTGGCGCCACGTATACTCTCTCCCTCTCTCTCTCTCCCTCTCTTTGGCGCCACGTATACTCT
Source organism: Salvelinus alpinus (assembly GCF_045679555.1). NCBI lineage: Eukaryota > Metazoa > Chordata > Actinopteri > Salmoniformes > Salmonidae > Salvelinus > Salvelinus alpinus. The sequence goes on from NC_092096.1 coordinate 22,640,726, forward strand.
CTCTCTCCACTCTCTCCGGTACATGATTCTTTCACTTGCTCTCTGTCCCTTCTCTCCCTCTCTTTCTCCCTCTCCCAGAGGCAGCCATGGCCTGTCTAGCGGTGGACCCTGCCATCCTGCTGCTGATCGTGGGGGTGCTCATGTTCTTCATCACCTTCTGTGGCTGTGTGGGCTCCCTCAGAGAGAACATCTGCCTCCTACAGACAGTCAGTGGTCTAGCCCACTTCTAACTCTTTTTAAAAGAGCATCCTCAAATCAAAATCAAATCAAATGTTATTGGTCACATTCACAGAATACACAGAACAGGTGTAGACTTCACCGTGAAATGCTTACTTACGAACCTATTCCCCACAATGCAGACTTTTAAATATTTGATAAATAAAACCTTCATGCCTACCTACCTTCCTTGAAGAAATCAGTGATCTGTTAAGGATTGGTGGGTGAAAGCAATAAGATAGAAATGGTGCTTTCACATAGCCAAACGTATGAATCAGTGATCTCTACCTCAAGGAAGGCAGGCTGGAAGGAAGGATGCATTCTAACAATATTGGAATTGGACCACTGCCAATTATCAGCTGTGTTGTGCTCTATCATTTGAATAGCCCAGTATGAGATACTTTAGTCCTCCTCAGGTTATCTGCTGATGGGGGGGTTTGACCCCTGAAAGATTACCAGGCTAATACATTCTTATCCATAAGACTTGAGTGACATGCCCTCAGACTGAACAAATGATTAACTCTTCCTCTCTCTCTCTCTTTCTTTTTCCTTCTTTCTTTCTTTCTTTCCTTCCTGCCTTCCTTCCTTCCTTATTTACTCCAGTTCTGCATCTTCCTGACTATCATCTTTCTGCTGCAGCTAGCTGCAGGTGTGCTGGGCTTCATCTTCTCAGATAAGGTACTGTATCTCCACTAGGAAAGGATAGAATTATCAGAGTATCACTATGAGAATTGTGGGGGTATCACTGGGAATTATGGGGGTATCACTATGGGAATTATTTCTATTGGTTGTATCATGCAGCATTTTATTACCCATAATAAACTGTACATGTCGGTTCCCCCTAAGAATTTTACTCTGGGAACTCATTCCCACACGTCCCGTCTCCTCCACCCCTGCCTCTAGCTAGGTCATTATACCTTGACCAGGTCCTAATATTCTGTCCTTCTCCAGTTCTTGTTAAAGAAGTGCAACATCTCTCTTTGAGGTCAATTCAATAGATTGTTACTGTCCCCAAAGGGCAGTTCTTGTGCAGAATAAAATCTGCGTAATTGAAACGTACACACAGCATATACAGCAAGAGGAAAATAGAAATCATTGAAAGAGAAAGATTTGCCGTGAATTCATAATATTTACAAGAGCAGCCAACGAAAGGTATGCTTTAGGATTAGACTTTCATACATTGTGACTGTTGAATATGGTTGGCTTTCTAATGTTCTATTGGCTCCGTTAGTGCTCATATCAGTTCATTTAAGTAATTACCGTAAGATAAGGGTCATAAATATGATAATGACGACAAAAATGCTAATGTACATTTAGAAGAGGAAGTAATTTTTTTAGGCTGTTTGCCAGTCTGTGACTTGTGGCCAGAGAGCGCCCTCTGCTGCTAGTTGCCTTCAACTGCACTTCACCGGTCGATTTAATTCATCCAGCAGCAGGCTGTTGGTTTTCAGAGGAATGTACTACGTGTAAACTTTGTGTGCGCGTGCCACTGTGCGTGCTTGCTTGCGTGTGTGTTCATGTGTGTAAAGACATAGAACGCAGCTTAAAGAAAGTCAGGTCTGTTTTCTAACTATGGGGGTATTATATTACCAGGATTTACTCAGGATAAATAAATGTGTGTAATTCAATGGCCCCTGCTTGTGGGAACAATCTTGTCTTGCTCAGGGTACAATTGAGTGTATTAGTTGATTGACTAAACAAATTATTTAAAGCAAATGTCATCTTTCTTTTCTGTATTTTTTAAAGGCACGGAATAAAGTGAGTGAGATTATCAACAATGCCATCGTTCATTATAGGGATGACATTGACCTACAGAACCTCATCGATTTTGGTCAGAAAGAGGTGAGGAGTGGACCACGTATAACTGGAAAACAACACTGTCTCACTGTAATACTTGTTGTTCCCAAATAATACACGTTGAACTCAACAAGTACTGTACAGCGACGGTAGTTACACTACTGTTTATTCAGTATTGAAGGTTCTCTGTCAGATTTGGTCGAGGTTTTGAGATGACCCTTTTAGGTTCCTCTATCGTCCTCAACTGAAAACAACAGTTCAGTTCATTGTATAGGTCTTAATCAGAAATGTGTCTCACAAGCTCTTGAGTTAAAAGACAACATCTACACACCACACTGAGTTTCACACAAATACAGACTGACAGCTGTTGACTACACAGGCTACACAATCCATTACCAATGACTTGTTTGTCCTCGTCTCCTCAGTTCAGCTGTTGTGGAGGTGTCACCTACACCGACTGGTCTCAGAACATGTACTTCAACTGCACCACAGACAACCGCAGCCAAGAGCGCTGCTCTGTTCCCTTCTCCTGCTGCCTGCTGTCTAAAGATGAGGTCAGGGGTTAGAGACCGGGGCCTTGGGGTATTACAATCATCTTGCCAGCAACTTGTTACAGTGGTTAAATCATGACAGGCTACAGTTAAGTGTGCTATTTTTATGTTCCACTTTATTGTCAAGTGTGGTTTAGTTTCAACAGAGCACAATGTGCATGCTCATGTACGTGCTTGTGCATTCTTGTGCACGTGCATTGTAATTAAAATGTATCTCTCTCTGCCTCTCTCTCTCTCTGCAGGCGGTCATTAACACAATGTGTGGTCGGGGGATGCAGGAGCTGCCATTCCTGCAGGCTGGTGCCTTCATCCACACCAATGGCTGCATCGACAAGCTGGTCAACTGGATCCACAGCAACTTGTTCATGCTAGGGGGCATCGCCCTGGGTCTGGCCATCCCACAGGTAAACATCACACACACACTTGTATAGTCTATTTCAGGGTTGGGGTCCATTCGAATTGATGTCACTCAATTCCTTCAAATCAAACATTAGAAATACATAGCTTCTCCTTTTCATGTTATTAAGAAGTAATTGAAAGTAGATTTAGTTATTTTAATTGTTAAATTGGAATTTCAGTTTACTTCTTGAATTGACTGACTTCAATTTAATTTGACCCCAGCCCTGGTCTATTTAGATTCACATTGTAACTCTATGGGCACATCATCTAGAAGTGTAGAGAGGGTCAGAAACCACATGAAGTTACTTCTCTAAAGTCACTTCATTGCTCACCCAGCCTCTATTGTTTTCCTGTGTTCTCTCTCTGTCATTAGCTGGTGGGGATCCTCTTGTCTCAGATTCTGATCAACCAGATAAAGGACCAGATTGAGCTTCAGAACTACAACCTGCAGCACCGTACAGACCCTTGGCAGTAACCTGGTCATGATCAGGTCCTACCCGATCAAACTGGACCAGGACTAGATCATCAACCCCAGGGTCACCTAGGGGGTGTGGGAGTCTGGAATTCTACCCCCTTCTGCTGGATGGGGCTCAAGCTTTCATGTAGATGTTGTTCAATTTCAAGGCTGCTTGATCATTTCAATGGTGCAAGGACTGGCTTTGAGGCCAAAGATTCTGGTTGGATGATCCACCATTTGACAAGAGTCGAGACGTCGAAGTGGTCTGCTCTCTTTCTGCGTTCTGATTCTTATGCATGTCTATTTTTGTTCAGTATATATTCTAACCAACTGAGCTACCAGAACCAATGGTTTATTTCCTGAATGGGTTGATGTGGCTGAGGGACAAGAACCATGTGAAATGGCTGAGAAACCAAGATTCCGAAAAAGTCCAGATGCCTGGACAGTGTGTCAATGTCTACTTGTTTCGTTTTAGCTCACCCAGTATCCCGGATGGTTAGCGTTTTCACTTTATGATCAATGGAATGGTCAATGTTGAAACTCTGCCCACCCAGTGACCCAGGGGAGCTATAAGGAATGAATCTAATCAGGAAGTACTCCAGCCAGACAGCCAATGGAGAACTCCTCCATTCACACCTATTCGTCATTTGACTCATCTCAAATATGGCACGATCTGTAATTTATTGAAAAGGGAAAAAACCCAGCAACCGGAGTACAAACAGTGCTGAAATAATGTAGACTCTGTCCAGTTGCTTTTTTGTCAATGCGGTTTACGACATTGATCTGTTATTTGTATCCATCCAGTTATCCCCTAATACTCTCATAGGGTTGAGAACAAGACAATTCTGCCGGTACTTCTCAAATATGGAAGAGCAAACCCAAGTAATGTAATAAAGCTCATTAGCTAATGGTGTTTATGTTAAATCTCCCAACTGTAGTTTTCCATGCATGCTATAACAAGTTTTATAAACTGGGTCTTTTGATCGCTGATTGGCTGAGAGCTGTGGTATATCAGACCATAAACCACGTGTATGACAAAGCCTTTCTTTTTACTGTGCCAATTATGTTGGTAACCAGTTTGTAATAGCAATAAGGTACCTCGGGGGATTGTGGTATATGGCCAATATACCACGGCTAAGGGGCTAGGCATATACCACGTGGTATATTGGCGATATACCACACCCCCTCGAGCATTATTGCTTAAATAAGTCATTGCACCTACAGCCTTTACAGTAAAGTGTTACCCAATTTATTTCTACACATTTTAAGGGATATTCCAATTTAGTTTTACATCAAATCCATTCACACAGAGTAAATTGTTGCCCCCCCCCCCCCTTTGCCTCCAGAACAGCCTGAATTCTTCAGGGCATGGATTCTACAAGATGTGGCGTTCAAACGTTGCTCTATAGGTATCAAGGGACTTAACGTTTGACAGGAAAACATTCCCCACACCATTACGCCACCAGCATGTATCGTTGACACTAGGCAGGATGGGGCCATGGACTCATGCTGCTTACCCCAAATCCTGACTCGTTGGACCAGACAATGTTTTTCCACTCAGTTGTCCAGTGTTGGTGATCGCGTGCTCACTGGAGCCGCTTCTTCTTGTTTTTAGCTGATAGGAGTGGAACCTGGTGTGGTCATCTGCTGCAATAGCCCATCCGTGACAAGGACCGACGAGTTGTGCGTTTCGAGATGCCGCCTGTTAGCTTGCACGATTTTTGTTTGTCTCACCATTCTCGGTAAACCCTAGACAAGCCCAGGAGACCGTCCGTTTCTGAGATCCTGGAACCGGCGCACCTGGCATCAACGATCATACCACGCTCAAAGTCACTTGGGTGACTCGTTTTGCCCATTCTAACATTACATTTACATTTACATTTAAGTCATTTAGCTGACGCTCTTATCCAGAGCGACTTACAATTTGGAAAGTTCATACATATTCATCCTGGTCCCCCCGTGGGGAATGAACCCACAACCCTGGCGTTGCAAGCGCCATGCTCTACCAACTGAGCCACACGGGACCACACTGAGCCACACGGGACCACACGGGACCAACATTCAATTGACAACAACTGAATGCCTCGATGCCTATCTGCATGCTTTATATAGCAAGCCATTGACAAGCGACTCGCTGTCTGTAGGAGCGACCCATTTTCGCGAACGGGGTGGTTTACCTAATAATCTGGCCAGTAAGTGTATATTTCAAGCTAAATTGACTGTAAATACATTCCTTTCAATAAATCATATCGTTTACATATGAAGCATTGTGGGTATCAATACAGACCAATAATGTAATTGTAGTTTATTACTCACTGAGCTACTAGGGGATTTCCCCATTTGAAAGCGCAACAGAAAGGCCTGATTTTATAATAAACAGTCTTATTTTCCGTAACGCCTTTTACACAAGCACTGGTGTTTAGATTGGCAAGCGCAGCAACACTGGAGTTTACACTAATGCTGTTACTCTCCATAACATAACCATGTTGGGCCGTCGGCTAGCCCTGTTGGCATTTCCCCTCACCGGGGTTGTGTTCATTAGAGCACGCAACGGAAAATTAAATTGAGCGCTTCTTATGGGACAAGTCCTGTTTTAGTCCGTTTTGTTCCTAATGAACACGACCCAGTTAGGTCCACTGGGAATACCAGTTTTGTTTTCTCAAAATGTGGGTCAACATACTGTTACTGGTCAAGACTACTGGTTAGCACTGTATTTAAACGGTACAGACGGGTGTGGAATTCATTCTAGGAACTGACCCATGTAAAATCCTAAGAATTAACATTAAAAAAACACAATTTTACATGTTAAAATTATTTTCCCAATTCCCCTTAGGTACAGAGAGTATTTACTTTGAATGTACGTGGTACAATGGTAATTACTCTCTTATGTAAAGACAATAGCTTATGAATTCTTTATTTGTTTCTTTGGGAATCATCACAACAAGCACTCCAATCCATGTATCAGCTAGTTGGTTACCAATTGTGTTGAATTCATGTAATTAAGTGCCAGAAACTACCCAATGACACCATTTGTAATTGTCCTAATAAACACCAGGTAAATACCAGTGGAAACGGTGGTCTAAAAGGAAGTGTTACTGTATATTTAAGAGTCTCATGACATTCTTTCCCTGTATTGTACTCCCAGATGGCTTGTTGTGACCTGTCAGTGGGTGGGTGATGAGGACATAGGGGTTGAGGTAGCGTGAGAGAAAATGACACATGGATATAGGCATAAATGGCTACTGAACTGCAACCTCTTTATAATCTTCAATAGGACCATTGTGACAACAGGTTACACAGCTCCATGTTCTATTACTGCAGCAAGTAGTATCAAGTGAAAGCATGAAAATGCAAAATGCAAAATGCAAAGTACGCTATCCACAAAGACTAAATGTGTGTTCTATAGTCAATCAGTTTAACAAATGTATTTTGTTTTATTGTCTAATCTGCAGTTTCACAGATTGTACCAGCCAGTGTTGCAATACTTAACAAAAGTGTAGTATGGTTTTGCTACTGCCCACAATACAACATGTTTAATTAGAAATGCAGGGGAAATTATAAGTGAGTTGAGTGTATTTTTATTTTTAAATGTTCATGATTTGGTTGCAAACACTCAAGTTCATTCCAGGCTAGTTGGGGCTGAAAGTCTAATATAGCTGTGAACAGTCAGACGTAAAACATTAAAATGGTTCCTCTCCACCCCGTTTGGCGAATGAAAACCTGAGCTTAGATGCATTCCTGGCCTGAAATTGGATGTGCCTGGGCTTGGGAGCACACACAATCCTGCATGTGAAGCACTTCTACTCCATACACCTTTCTGCTATATGCACATGGCCCTGCAGTTGTTTTAACTAATTGCATGAACTATAACATTATAGGCCTACAGGCCAGGTGTTCATAATGTCAGTGTTAAGGGGAAGTTATTCAGAGGCAGGCATTGAGACATCAGCGACAGTGTGTTCTGTAGGAAGGCTCAGGTTCATTAACACACAGGACTTAGGCACAGTCCCTACTACTAATATGTATTCCAGGGGACATTCTGTTACACAGACCATTATGAAATGAGAAGTCACATTGGCACTTTTCTCTCTGCTGTAATAACTGACCTGTAGATGTGAGTCTGTCTCTCTCTTCTGGTGCTTGCGTGCGCGCGCAGAGAAAGCAAGAGAGATTTGGCCAGGCGCTCCAGTGAGGGGCCCACGTGCTCTGTGTGTGGTCCTGGTCTCTCCCTGACTCATTCTCAGACAGCCATGTTGCTGTGGGTTTTAAGGAGGCCCAATGCTTCACTCAGAGAGAACGACGGGGGAACATGGAGCCCCCCTCATTCATACAGCACAGGCCAAAAACAAAACATCCATTGTCATTTCAACCAGCAGGAGGTAGGCTGTTGGAGCATTACATCTAATGCACTGCCCCATAATGGTCAGGTTAGAGAGAGGCTTTTGATCACATCACAAGCATGAAGAGGATTGTTTGAGACTGTATGGTGTTCTGTCTATGTGAATGATGAAACATTCATTAAATCTACAGTGTGGCTGTCCCATTGGTTGATATAGACAGAATCTTAAATCTGACCAATGTCAGTCACTTATGGCTTCATTTACAGTTAACTTATAATCAACCTCTGGAACTTTTCTTGGTCAGTTTGAGGTCTCATTCGGGTGAAGAGCAGTGCTACCTTAACTGGGAGAGAGAATCCACATTTCCATTATGAGGGTCTCCTAGGAAACTGAATTAATATGGACTGCAAGGAAATAAACAAGACAAACTTTTTTTACACATCCAAAATGCCATGAAGTTATTAATTTTTTATAATTCCACCAGGCCATCCCATTCCCCAACCAACACCCATACAGTAGGCTGCATACTCATTTAGAAACTGTGCAATTTAAGCAGAGAAAATTACAATCTTGTCTGATCTTTTAGAATCAAAGTAGCCTAAGGAGTGGATAATTTACTTGTTTATGTCCACGACAACAAACTTTCCCTGAGTGGCTACTGGCATACCACTGGCGGATAAACTCGCAGTTACCATTTTTGTGGTGGTGAATGAACAGTCTTTGGAGTGGGCTGACAAAGAAATATAGCCTACTGTGCTCGCATAATCACTAAGATTTAAATTGTATGGCAAAGTGAGGCTCTAGTTTATTCACAGATTTGAAGTACTATTGAAGAGACTACTGAAATGCTTGTTCACACCAACATAACTGATCAGTCTATGATTGCAAATCTACTAATTCTTAACAGCAACAAGTGCAAATGTAGGAGGTACGGTCAGATGTAAGTAGTGGAGGACAATATGGGTCTTTTGAGATCTTTCAAATACTTGTTTTTGGAAATGAGCAAAGTGAGTGTCTTACTGGTACTCCAGTTATATAGCCAAGCTATCATTGCTCATTATGTATATATTCCTTGTGTTACTATTTTTTAAATATTATTTGTATTATTTATTGTATTCTGCAGTGTTGGTAAGGGCCCATAAGTAAGCGTTTCACTGTCTACACCTGTTGTTTACGAAGCAGGTGACAATACCATTTGATTGTGATTGATTTGACGAATGTGTTATGTCAGAAATAAAGGCTCTAAATGAACGGACGATTAAACAAACAAGCATACGAAATAAAGGTACACAGATGGCTTTTCTACTGCAGTCTGTCCTAGCAGGAGAGAGATTGTTTTTGGTATTCCTATAAGGCATAGTCTTACACATGGAGAGGGGGATGGGATGAGAGGGGTTTGTTACTTTGGCTCTCCCCCACCATGTGCATACCAGAGGCAGAACAAAATAGCAGACACGACTGCAAGCGAGAAAAACAAAGACCAAACTCCATCAGACACATCGCAGAATTCTATAGGAATCCCCCAAAACGGCCCTTTTTTGGGATAGGCCTACATAGATGAAATGAAAATAGTTTTTTCAGCAAAAGAGGGGAAAGTGGGAGCGCGAGGGGGATGGAGCGCGTAGACTAGAGATCATGTTACAGTTTCAGACTTTTCACGGCAAGTTGTGGGGGAGGGTGGATCTGTTACTTTGATTTCTTTTTAATAGGCATATCCAACAAAAACAGCGGAAGGAATAGTTCCACTTGATTTTAATTGAATATCATGCATGGATTTTTTCGTTTTTTGGTTGCGATCGGATTGTGTGTAGGGAATTCCAGTGATAAATCAAGGATTATACGACAAAATGCTAAATGAAAAAGTTTGGGACTGCGTGAAAACTGGGAAAACGTTTCGTTTCATTGTATCATAATGTTACATTCGGCATCAAATGAACAAGAGCACTTCGTGCTATTTTTATTAACGGTTACTTTTTAGATTACTGGAATACAAAGTACCATTTTTTAATTCCTGGAAACAAAGTTGCACCGTTGACTCTCCCAAGATGTCTTCCCGTGGCTGGAGTTTCATTGTTGGTGTGTTGGGGATGCTTTGCGTTTGGGCTGCCTCCTTTCTGGTTAGTCATGCGGTAACGGTACAGAGAAACGAAACAATTTTCAATGATTTCTGCAAGAAAACTACAACATGTGAAGTGCTTAAGTATAATACATGTCTTGGGTCCCCACTACCGTACACGCACACGTCTCTTGTCTTGGCTGAAGACTCAAGTACCCAAGACGAAGCATTTGAGAAGTTGGCCATGTGGTCTGGTAAGCCTGTATTTGGTTAATAAGCATAGGTACAAAGGGGTCATGTTGTTCATTTACTGTAATTGAAATTAAATTAATTGACAAACGTATTATACATTTGTGTTGTGTTATTAAGTGCAGACCCCACTCCCTCTATTAGCATCGGATAAAATCTAGATGCTCATATTGTCATTTGCAAAAGGAAACGTAAAATAAAATCTATGTATTTTATACGTTGAACTTTCACTAGTGATTATTCATTGAACTTTCGCTTGTGATTATTTAGTCTTAACTTAACCTTGCCATTTGACATAAACAGAATGTTCTATTTTCAGTAAAAACAGTAGCACGATATAATATTTATGTAATAACATGTATTACACTGTGCTATTAAACATTAAGGTAGATTTGGTTATAGTCACATGCGAGGTCAGTAGGTTAATTGGTATAGTATAGCCTGTTAACTAGGCAATGAAATGTTAAGGGCCCCTCCAAATGGATAGTTTTTGTAATTACCAAATACATGGGAATAGGACTTTTGCAGGAAATGGGGGTTAAGAGCAAATAAAGAAAGGAAAATAAAAGATTCTCTGACGTGTTAGATATTCCTGCACATGCATAAACACTCATTAGTGAGCCATCAACCTGAGTTTCCTTCCACTAATCCTCAGCTGATCTGTAGAGTGGTTCCCCTCCCCACTCTCCACCCCCACCATGGGAAAAACAACAGACCACACAACTAGTGACCTTCCAAGTGCATGATATTGTAACGCTAGCTGCCTCATCAAGAGGTTTGGAGCTGTTGCCGTAACAGCTGAGGTGTTGAGTTGAAAGGCACTGGGCCCAGCTACCAATCCCAGTCAGGGTCAACGTCCAGGTCCTACTTATCTCCTGACCCTAGTGACCACCATCATCAACATCCAGGTCCTACTTATCTCCTGACCCTAGTGACCACCATCATCAACATCCAGGTCCTATTTATCTCCTGACCCTAGTGACCACCATCATCAACATCCAGGTCCTACTTATCTCCTGACCCTAGTGACCACCATCATCAACATCCAGGTCCTACTTATCTCCTGACCCTAGTGACCACCATCATCAACATCAAGGTCCTATTTATCTCCTGACCCTAGTGACCACCATCATCAACATCCAGGTCCTACTTATCTCCTGACCCTAGTGACCACCATCATCAACATCCAGGTCCTACTTATCTCCTGACCCTAGTGACCACCATCATCAACATCCAGGTCCTACTTATCTCCTGACCCTAGTGACCACCATCATCAACATCCAGGTCCTACTTATCTCCTGACCCTAGTGATCATCATCCTCACCACACTGAAGTGATGAATGTGTATTATTTTTATCCAGACTGGTCTCATTCTGTATATGCTGTAGCCAACACTATTATAGTTGTCATATCATACCGTACTTAGATAGTTGGCATGACAATGAATGAACAAACCCAGAGAGGAGTTTGATAAAGCACAAACAGGCTGGAGCACCAGGTTTGTGTTCATTAGGGCACACCGTAGCAAAATGTTTCACTGCAGAAAAACGAAAATGAGTGTTTCTTATGGTACCTACCTGCCAATTTCTCTCAGTTTAGGAGCATTCTCAACCATTTGGTGTCTACTGAAGTCAACCCAAGCTACATTATTGTCCCTCACCTCCCTTCTCACCCATGCAGGTCTGAGGAACGCCCCTCGCTGCTGGGCGGTCATCCAGCCCCTGCTGTGTGCCGTCTACATGCCAAAGTGTGACAACGGGCAGGTGGAGCTTCCCAGCCAGCACCTGTGCCAGGCTACGCGTCGCCCCTGCAGCATCGTGGACCAGGAGAGGGGCTGGCCCAACTTCCTCAAGTGTGAGGAGACGGACAAGTACCCCATGGGCTGCACGGTATGGTAGATGCTCTCACTATGCATGTGTCCAGATGGGGTTATAGGCCAATTATTGAGGGGGCTTCAGCACTGTCAACCCACTGGGCACACACTGGTCGAATCAACGTTGTTTCCTCGTCATTTCAATGAAATGACATTGAACCAACGTGGAGTAGACGTTGAGTTGTAGTCTGTGCCCAGTGGGTGGCCCCTCCATGGAGCCACCCATCTAGTCAACAGGCTAGTGTCATTGTTTTTCAGTATAAAATGACTGTCGATATTATACTATATAATACTATAATATATTATATACAGTGCATTCAGAAAGTATTCTGACCTCTTGACTTTTTCCACATTTTGTTACCCCTGCGGTGCCTTGTTGCTATTATAAACTGATTACCCAACATAATTAGAGCAGTTAAAATAAATGTTTTGTCGTACCCGTGGTATACGGTCTGATATACCACAGCTGTCAGCCAATCAGCATTCAGGGCTCGAACCACCCAGTTTATAAAATACTATATAATATTGAGGCGTATACCTCATATACCTGACATTATGAGCTCACTGTGCCTTCCGTCCATGGTGAGACAGAACGAGGTGCAGAAGCTGAAGTTCAACACGTCGGGACACTGCGAAGCCCCCCTGGTGAAGACAGACGTTCAGGCCAGCTGGTACAAAGATGTGGAGGGCTGCGGCATCCAGTGCAACAACCCCCTGTTCACCGACGAGGAGCACTCGGACATGCACGCCTACATCGCTGTGTTTGGCACCGTCACCCTGCTCTGCACCTTTTTCACTCTGGTGAGCTTCACACGGCAGTGTTGTGGACAACATTACCCAGAATTCCAAGTGTAACTTGCAGCTGTTAGAAACAACTTTTTTGACTTGACTTTTAGCTTTTATATTTGAGATTACAAATGGAATGAAGATACTGGTATTGTAACACACATACCATTCTTGTTCAGATAATGGGTTCATACTGCTTTTCACTGAAGTTGTCAAAACAATGCTTTTTATTAGCTGATATTGTTATTAATTCGTGGAGAGCTATGTGTTTCAGTGAGTTGGCCTTTCTAAGGACAGCAAAAAGTGTTTTCCATTTATATTCATCTTTTCTCTCCTTCTCTCTTTCCCTCTCTCCTTTCACAGGCCACCTTTCTGGCGGACTGGAAGAATTCAAACCGTTACCCCGCTGTCATCCTCTTCTACATCAATACCTGTTTCTTCATGGGTAGTATCGGCTGGCTGGCTCAGTTCATGGATGGAGCTCGCAAAGAGATCGTGTGTAAGAGTGACAACACCATGCGTTTAGGGGAGCCCTCGTAAGTAAAGGAGAACACTTCATATTTTATTGTCAATCAGTTGTGGTTTTTGCTTCCGACCTAACCCCCAGAGACATACACATACACTGTACACGCACACACACACACATTGAAGGGGTTGAAAGAAAGTGGGAGTATTATGAGATAAGATGTGAAAATACAATTTGAAGGAGTATTTCTTGAATCTTCTGGTGAGGTTTGTAGGTCTTGTATTTAGCTAGTACAGGAGTCAGGAGGTTCGTTTTCACAAGTTCGCTTTGTTTCTCAAACTTGATTGGTTGGCTGATTGATTGACATTTTCAGACAATTAATAACACCCATACAGCCAATGCAATGGCAGTGTACACTTAAAAATAATTGAGTCATTAACTTCCTTCGCTCTCTCTCTCTCTCTCTCCATCCAGGTCTACCGAGACTCTGTCGTGTGTCATCATCTTCAGCCTCGTCTACTACTCCCTGATGTCTGGGGTGATCTGGTTCGTCATGCTGACCTACGCCTGGCACACGTCCTTCAAGGCCCTGGGCACCACCCACCAGCCCCTGTCGGGCAAGACCTCATACTTCCACATGGTCACATGGTCCGTCCCCTTCATCCTCACTGTGGCTATTCTAGCCACTGCTGAGGTATGGAACACCTACCATTTCTTTTAGCCATTGAAAATAATAATTTCAGTGATTTGCGATTTATAATAATTATGATAATAACACATTATACATGCTTATGACAAGTCTCACAATGCGTTGTAACTGAATCTTAATGCTTTATACCAGCAGGCTTCAAGTTAAGTGTTACTGTGTTATTTTGCAATAGGGTAATCCCAAACAGTGTCTACAGTTCAGAGACAAATTTATTTATTTTCATGATTGTCTTTCATGATGGAAAGACAATGACTCAGAATGTCTTGTTTTCCAAATGATTTATCTTTTATGCCGTTATGCCATTCAAACACGTATGCGTTTCTGTTCTCTGTTGTTTGACACAGGTGGACGGAGACTCTGTCAGTGGGATCTGTTTCGTGGGCTATAAGAACTACCGCTACCGTGCTGGCTTTGTGTTGGCTCCCATTGGAGTTGTGCTTGTCATTGGTGGCTATTTCCTCATACGAGGTGAGTTCTCTCAAACCCAAAAACGAGACATTTTCATATTTCAGAATTTAAACGCTACCAAATAAACAGACGTTCCCAAAGTGATTTCCTCTATTTGTGTCTGCAGGAGTCATGACGTTGTTCTCCATCAAGAGTAACCACCCAGGTCTTCTGAGTGAGAAGGCAGCGAGCAAAATCAACGAAACAATGCTAAGACTTGGTATGACCCCTTAGCTGTCAATCACCAGATATCCAGAGCCAAACCACTGGCATAACAGTGTAACAAACCTAGCTAGTGTTGAAAAGACAGATAACCACTTTCACAAGGGAGCTAGCTTTCTTGGAGCAGTGGTTAGATCCACTGCCTTTGGGTCAGGCGATCCTAGTTAGACCTAGCACTGCCCCCCCCCCCAAAATGCTACAATAGCATGCTAGAATAAACCTTTGATAAAGCCACTTAAATTGCCTCATCATAGATTGACTGTAGATTCTGTTGCACGATATATGTTATATAACACTTTGGTTTTATCTTCATATAAAGTATATTGTGTCCTGACTCCTGAGGTTTCTGTCATTTGAAATATCCCTAATCATTTGTGTAATTCCTCTTCATCAGGTATATTTGGGTTCCTGGCGTTTGGCTTTGTCTTAATCACGTTTGGCTGCCACTTCTATGACTTCTTCAACCAGGCTGAGTGGGAGAAGAGCTTCAGAGAATATGTGTTGTGAGTTCCTTTTCTCCTCATGTTGCCTACAGTAACCCGGAACTATATTCAACAGGTGTTGAGGACCTAAGGACTTCTGGGCCCTTTTGGAATACTCTAAAAAAATATATACAGTGGGGAGAACAAGTATTTGATACACTGCCGATTTTGCAGGTTTTCCTACTTACAAAGCATGTAGAGGTCTGTCATTTTTATCATAGGTACACTTCAACTGTGAGAGACGGAATCTAAAACAAAAATCCAGAAAATCACATTGTATGATTTTTAAGTAATTAATTTGCATTTTATTGCATGACATAAGTATTTGATCACCTACCAACCAGTAAGAATTCCGGCTCTCACAGACCTGTTAGTTTTTCTTTAAGAAGCCCTCCTGTTCTCCACTCATTACCTGTATTAACTGCACCTGTTTGAACTCGTTACCTGTATAAAAGACACCTGTCCACACACTCAATCAAACAGACTCCAACCTCTCCACAATGGCCAAGACCAGAGAGCTGTGTAAGGACATCAGGGATAAATTGTAGACCTGTACAAGGCTGGGATGGGCTACAGGACAATAGGCAAGCAGCTTGGTGAGAAGGCAACAACTGTTGGCACAATTATTAGAAAATGGAAGAAGTTCAAGATGACGGTCAATCACCCTCGGTCTGGGGCTCCATGCAAGATCTCACCTCGTGGGGCATCAATGATCATGAGGAATGTGAGGGATCAGCCCAGAACTACACGGCAGGACCTGGTCAATGACCTGAAGAGAGCTGGGACCACAGTCTCAAAGAAAACCATTAGTAACACACTACGCCGTCATGGATTAAAATCCTGCAGCGCACGCAAGGTCCCCCTGCTCAAGCCAGCGCATGTCCAGGCCCGTCTGAAGTTTGCCAATGACCATCTGGATGATCCAGAGGAGGAATGGGAGAAGGTCATGTGGTCTGATGAGACAAAAATAGAGCTTTTCGCTCTAAACTCCACTCGCCGTGTTTGGAGGAATAGAAGGATGAGTACAACCCCAAGAACACCATCCCAACCGTGAAGCATGGAGGTGGAAACATCATTCTTTGGGGATGCTTTTCTGCAAAGGGGACAGGACGACTGCACCGTATTGAGGGGAGGATGGACGGGGCCATGTATCGCGAGATCTTGACCAACAACCTCCTTCCCTCAGTAAGAGCATTGAAGATGGGTCGTGGCTGGGTCTTCCAGCATGACAACGACCCGAAACACACAGCCAGGGCAACTAAGGAGTGGCTCCGTAAGAAGCATCTCAAGGTCCTGGAGTGGCCTAGCCAGTCTCCAGACCTGAACCCAATAGAAAATCTTTGGAGGGAGCCGAAAGTCCGTATTGCCCAGCGACAGCCCCGAAACCTGAAGGATCTGGAGAAGGTCTGTATGGAGGAGTGGGCCAAAATCCCTGCTGCAGTGTGTGCAAACCTGGTCAAGAACTACAGGAAACGTATGATCTCTGTAATTACAAACTAAGGTTTCTGTACCAAATATTAAGTTCTGCTTTTCTGATGTATCAAATACTTATGTCATGCAATAAAATGCAAATTAATTACTTAAAAATCATACAATGTGATTTTCTGGATTTTTGTTTTAGATTCCTTCTCTCACAGTTGAAGTGTACCTATGATAAAAATTACAGACCTCTACATGCTTTTTAAGTAGGAAAACCTGCAAAATCGGCAGTGTATCAAATACTTGTTCTCCCCACTGTATATATTTTTTCTCAGAACATGGGAGTAATCACCAATATATGACATGACATAATTGATAAAAGTTTTGCCTTGGAAAGTTTCCTTACATCAATCCAATATGACAGACGAGGGATTACTTCAAGGAAGGGAGGAAGGAAATATGCATTTAAGAGTATTGGAACATGGCCCCAGTTGTATGATGTAGTAGGAGATTTAAGAGTATTGGAACATGGCCCCAGTTGTATGATGTAATAGGAGATTTAAGAGTATTGGAACATGGCCCCAGTTGTATGATGTAATAGGAGATTTAAGAGTATTGGAACATGGCCCCAGTTGTAAGGTGTAGTGGGAGATTTAAGAGTATTGGAACATGGCCCCAGTTGTATGGTGTAGTGGGAGATTTAAGAGTATTGGAACATGGTCCTCAGTTGTATGGTGTAGTGGGAGATTTAAGAGTATTAGAACATGCCCTCTGTTGTATGGTGTAGTGGGAGATTTAAGAGTATTAGAACATGCCCTCAGTTGTATGGGGTAGTGGGAGATTCCCAGCAGATGATGCTGTTGAGACTGGTGGTAACCACAGCCCTACCGGTTTCTTGTGCTGTGATTGCAGCCTTATTTCTCCACTCTGTTGACTTTGAGTGGACTGGTATGAATTTCACCTCAGAAATGTAAATTTCTCTTTCCTGTCTCAACAAGTAAACAACTGGTTAATGTCAACAGTTCAGTATGTGAATATGCCCCATTTATATAGCTTTACAGTGGGTGTGGGTATGTCGAGTATTTTACCACAGAAAATGCAACTGCCTGTGTAAAAAGAGCTCTTGAGGGTTGATTGATGAACCCTGCGCTGGTTTTGAACAGGTGCGAGGCCAATGTGACGATCGCTCATCAGACCAACAAGCCGATCCCAGAATGTACTATCAAGAACCGTCCCAGTCTACTGGTGGAAAAGATTAATCTGTTCTCCATGTTCGGCACGGGCATCGCCATGAGCACCTGGGTGTGGACCAAGGCCACTATCCTCATCTGGAAACGCACCTGGTGCAAGTAAGCAGCCATTTCCTTTAGAACACACTCAGAAAATTAGACTGGGCGGCAGTCCCTTTGTAGCAAAAAGTTGTTGTCTTGTAGATAAAGAAAATAGTACATGAACTTTAACAACAATATTCCAAGTATGGAGTTACACATTTTATTATCTCTGAGGCATTCACACAGCATTATCTGTGTATTAAAGCTTTAATCCGCATAAGGTGAAACAGCGCCACTGTTCGCCCCCGGCGCATTTGTTATTATTTTTGTTTTGTTGATGAAACGGAGGAGAGGAGTACCAGCATCACAGACATTTTGTTTTCTTCAGTACATACTATGCTGTTCTATCGCACCTGCAATGATGTCTGAGCGAAAAAATTCAATCTTCGTTGTTTGATGCAACTTCTTGGTTGTTGTAGTATCTCAAACGGACGTGGTAGTTTCACCAAGTACGGATTTGAGCTTTAATGTCTGCACAATTTACCATGATTGCCACGTCAAGGGATACGTCAACATTGTCTGTCACATTGTCATTTATCTACTTGTTGTTCCTGTCATAGGGTTATCGGCCGTAGCGACGATGAGCCCAAGAGGATAAAGAAGAGCAAGATGATAGCCAAGGCCTTCTCCAAGCGCAAGGAGCTCCACAAAGACCCGGAGAAGGAACTGTCCTTCAGCATGCACACTGTCTCCCATGACGGGCCAGTAGGTAAGTCCCCAAAGACCCGGAGAAGGAGCTGTCCTTCAGCATGCACACTGTCTCCCATGACGGGCCAGTAGGTAAGTCCCCAAAGACCCGGAGAAGGAGCTGTCCTTCAGCATGCACACTGTCTCCCAAGCATGCACACTGTCTCCCATGACGGGCCAGTAGGTAAGACCCCAAAGACCCGGAGAAGGAGCTGTCCAATGGCTGAATTGGATGCCTCTCAGGGAAATGGCACATTTTAGTGCTGAACTGAAAATTCAAACATTCAAAAAAAAATAATAATAATATGCAGATGAAATGCCATATTTTTTTTTATCATTGAGGAACTCCTGGCTGATATTAATGGAGATTCCACTACGCTTCAATGTTACAACTAAAAGTGAATGTCATTGAGAAGTCTGTCTGACACTAGCAATGAATGTCATTGAGAAGTCTGTCTGACACTAGAAGTGAATGTCATTGAGAAGTCTGTCTGACACTAGCAGTGAATGTCATTGAGAAGTCTGTCTGACACTAGCAGTGAATGTCATTGAGAAGTCTGTCTGACACTGGAAGTGAATGTCATTGAGAAGTCTGTCTGACACTAGAAGTGAATGTCATTGAGAACTCTGTCTGACACTAGTAGTGAATGTCATTCAGAAGTCTGTCTGACACTAGCAATGAATGTCATTGAGAAGTCTGTCTGACACTAGAAGTGAATGTCATTGAGAAGTCTGTCTGACACTAGCAGTGAATGTCATTGAGAAGTCTGTCTGACACTAGCAGTGAATGTCATTGAGAAGTCTGTCTGACACTAGCAGTGAATGTCATTGAGAAGTCTGTCTGACACTAGAAGTGAATGTCATTGAGAAGTCTGTCTGACACTAGAAGTGAATGTCATTGAGAAGTCTGTCTGACACTAGAAGTGAATGTCATTGAGAAGTCTGTCTGACACTAGCAGTGAATGTCATTGAGAAGTCTGTCTGACACTAGACGTGAATGTCATTGAGAAGTTTGTCTGACACTAGAAGTGAATGTCATTGAGAAGTCTGTCTGACACTAGCAGTGAATGTCATTCAGAAGTCTGTCTGACACTAGCAATGAATGTCATTGAGAAGTCTGTCTGACACTAGAAGTGAATGTCATTGAGAAGTCTGTCTGACACTAGCAGTGAATGTCATTGAGAAGTCTGTCTGACACTAGCAATGAATGTCATTGAGAAGTCTGTCTGACACTAGCAATGAATGTCATTCAGAAGTCTGTCTGACACTAGTAGTGAATGTCATTCAGAAGTCTGTCTGACACTAGTAGTGAATGTCATTGAGAAGTCTGTCTGACACTAGAAGTGAATGTCATTGAGAAGTCTGTCTGACACTAGCAATGAATGTCATTGAGAAGTCTGTCTGACACTGGCAGTGAATGTCATTGAGAAGTCTGTCTGACACTAGCAGTGAATGTCATTGAGAAGTCTGTCTGACACTAGTGAAGTGACACTAGTAGTGAATGACTGAGTCATCAGATAATGTAAGCACTGAGGCGGCTGTGGCCAGCATGCTTGCTTATGTTGGAGGGACTGTATGAACTGTTAGTTATTGAAACACTGCAGGGGACTCCAGGGAGCCTTCTACCATATAAATAACCTCTTTGGGGTTTTTACTGAATGCATAGTAATGGTTGAGCTCTTCTACTATATAATGCATAGTAATGGTTGAGCTCTTCTACTATATAATGAATAGTAATGGTTGAGCTCTTCTACTGTATAATGGATAGTAATGGTTGAGCTCTTCTACTGTATAATGGATAGTAATGGTTGAGCTCTTCTACTGTATAATGGATAGTAATGGCTGAGCTCTTCTACTGTATAATGGATAGTAATGGTTGAGCTCTACTGTATAATGGATAGTAATGGCTGAGCTTTTCTACTGTATAATGGATAGTAATGGTTGAGCTCTTCTACTGTATAATGGATAGTAATGGTTGAGCTCTTCTACTGTATAATGGATAGTAATGGTTGAGCTCTTCTACTGTATAATGGATAGTAATGGTTGAGCTCTACTATATAATGGATAGTAATGGTTGAGCTCTTCTACTGTATAATGGATAGTAATGGTTGAGCTCTTCTACTGTATAATGGATAGTAATGGTTGAGCTGTCTTGTCTTCTTTCTCATTGGTAGCTGGCATCAACTTTGACCTGAACGGGGAGCCATCCAACGAGATGTCTTCAGCCTGGGCCCAGCATGTCACCAAGATGGTGGCCAGGAGGGGCGCCATTCTGCCGCAGGACATCTCTGTCACCCCTACAGGGACACCTGGTGAGAGCTGCCACCTGCTTGTTGACATTGTCTGACATCTGCACTCTTCTTTGAGTTCATTGTATTCTTTCTTGAAACGATAACAGATCGTAGACAGTTGGATTGGTTAAAGCAATGGGATAAGGCCTTTGCTTTCACTTATCCAGTCATGTACAGATTCAAACAGGGCCTATGTTACTAGCCTGGTTAAGCCAGACTGAATGCTGCACTCACAATGGCAGTATTCAGTATTTTATAACCGGGCTACAGAATTGTCAGTTCAGCCACCAGTCTGATTTAATCCTGCTACCATGTTACCACTATGAGTCTGAATCTCACCCTGCTCTTTCACCCAGTTCCACCGCCAGAGGAGAGGAACAAGCTGTGGATGGTGGAGGCGGAGATCTCCCCTGAGATGATGAAGAGGAAGAAGAAGAGGAAGAAGAGGAAGAAGGAGGCGCGTCCTCTGGAGGAGCTGGCCGAACACCAGGGCTACCGTCGGCGAGAGTTTGGCACCAGCTCGGTGCCACGGCTACCCAAGCTGCCCGGCCACAGGAGCCTGGTGGCCAATCTGAGGCAGCACCAGGAGGAAGCTGAGGACGTCCTTCCAGGCTCTTACTCTGAGTTTAGGCCCTCTCATCCCCTGCCCTACCAGGAGAGGTACGGAGGAGCCCTGGGGGCATCCTCTAGCCAGAGGAGCAGGTACCCTGACCTCAACCCCCTCTCCCTCAGCGACCTGCCAGAGGACCTCGGCCTGGGGCCTCGCTGCCGCCCCCAACAACCACCCCCCTCCTTCTGGCAGCCCAATGGAGCGTTCCACTACTCCGGGGAGGTGGCGCCTATGGCAGGGGTGTCTGGGAGGACAGACTACGTGGGGAGGTCGCATGGGGGTCAAAGGAGGGCGGAGTGGGGGCAGATCCACTCTAGAACCAACCTGATGGAGGAGGAGCTTATGGATGCTGACTCTGACTTCTGAGAGCGACCATGTGTGTGGTTGTGGGGTTTTCTGTTTTTTTTACAGACTGTGAGAGAAAAGTGCTGGATACTTACACTTATGGTGCTCCTTTGTCACTGCCCAACAGTCAAGATGAAACAGGACTCAAGTCAAGTTAATTGGTCAGATCTGTCTCATTTAAAGGGAAGGGCTAAAGGAGAACTGATCAGGCCAAGGGTGAGTTTCATAAAAGCTTCTTGGCTTATATCCCACTGGGCACGAACTGGTTGAATCAACGTTGTTTCCACGTCATTTCAACCCCCCAAAATCTATGTGATGACGTTGAATCAATGTGGAAAACTGATTGTATTTGAAACAAGTCATCAACGTAAGGGCATTTCGTATTTCTTTCACCCAACCTTTAAGCTAAATCCAATGAAATGGTGACATTTGTTGTTGATTTCACATTGAATTCACGTTAGTTAACAACTCAACCAAATGTAAATCAAAACTAGACGTTGAACGGACTTCTGTGCCCAGTGGGGTGGCTCTGAATTTCTCTTAACAAATTACAGTAGCTACAGTTTCATAAAAATGTGTTTAAAAATCTATAGCTGCATTTAGACAGGCAGCCTAATTCTGATATTTTTACCACTAATTGGTCTTTTGACCAATCACATCAAATCTATTCACATCACATATTTTTCAGAGCTGACCTGATTGGTAAAAAGACCAATTAGTGAAAAAAATATCAGAATTGGTCTGCCTGTCTAAATGAGCAAAATTAATTGAATAAAGCACTTTTCTGTTCTACAAGTGGTCTGGGTCTATAGTTGTGGAGAGAAATAGTACCTCGTTAGCTACAGCTTTTGGGAAACGCCTCCCAGACTAGTCAATGCTGTGTGATTTACCGAAAATCATTCCACTTGTGGCATTGGTCAGAAAACGGACATGACCACCCATGTTGCAACAACTAACTTCTGTTGTCAGAAACATTTCATTGAATGATGGCAGCAGAAGAGGCAGCTCAACTCAACTCAAATTGGATGAGGGTCACCATCACTGACATGATCCCGGGTCACTATCTCTTGGATCAGATATCACTCTTGTTGATTTCAGTCTCATAGCCAATCATTCATGATATGACTTCCAAGACTCTTCCAGGGATCTTGTCGTTCCCTGAGTCATTTCATGCATCTTAGGGTTCATGTAAGTCGTGTAAAGTGGCTTCCTTGTCTCTTTTCCACGTCATTGCTGACTTTAGAAAACTGGACCGGTGAAAAGTAATTCCATGTAGGCGTTCTCCATATTGCTTTCAACTAGCCTGTGTTAATAAACAAAATATGACTAGATCTGTAACGATGGAGAGGAAGCCACTTTAGATGATTGACATGCAGCCTCATCTGATGCAGAAGCTATCAGGCTCTGGAAGTTCAATGTCTTTGTATATCATCGTCAACTAGTAGTCTGTACTTTTGTCGCAGAAATATAGAACTGTTTTTATATTGCCTGGTGCAATCACACAAAAGTGAGCTTTTTTTCACCTGAGGAGAAAGAGAATTGATTAGGTTTTTATACCAGTGGAAATGAAATACACCACTGAGTGGGAATCAATCACTTCATTTCTTGAAAGTGTTCTTGCACATGTTAGCTACATCAGTTAAATTGTTACGTTTTTTTTCTGTACAATTGTATTAAAAAGGGTTATTTTTTTACTGTAGTATGTAGTATTTCCACATGATTTTTTACTTTATTGTCAGCAGTGCTTGACTTGGACTGAAATACAGTAGGTGCCGGTACTCATTTTACATGCTGGTACTGTTTTTATTTAGGTGCAGGAGCTCCACAATACTTTCCAGCTAATATTCTATAAGAAGAACAGGAGCTCAAGCAGTAGAAAAATGTGAGGTGCCGGTACTCAGCTCCGGTGAGCTCCTGCCCAAGTTAAGCATACGTGTAGACAACCTTGGCTATACTTTGTTGAGTTTTCTGTGTTTTTATTGTATAGGACAGTGCTATACATTGCGTCATGTTGTCCTAGAGTTGAGCAAAACACCTTTATTCTCTTTGCTTGTAATTATCTGCTACAATTTCTAAATGCATGCTTCTTGTGCTTCTCTCTCTATGTGTAGTGCACCTATTCATTTATTGGGTCCTAGGACGCAGTGGAGGCTGCTGAGGGTGAGGATGGCTCATAATAATGGCTGGAATGGAGCAAATGGAATGGCATCCAGCCATTACCACAAGCCTGTCCTCCCCAATTAAGGTGCCACCAACCTCCTGTGCAAGGATGCAGCATACTTGTACAATTCTAAGTTGTTATACTGTATGTTTGGTTGGTTTTCCGTGCTGAGGTACATTACAGATTTGCTCAGCAAAAGGGAAATGTCACTGAAACTCGTGATGTAGTTGTACCGATGCTGTAACCAAAGTAAGTTAGTATTAGTGTCTTTGCGTCACACTCACAGCAGAATAAAGATGGTGCCGAACTACAGATGTAGAATCTTAATTTGATCAACCTGTTGCAGGAGAAATTTAAAACTTGTACTGCATTTGAGGTTTAAAACGGCTTCTGAAGTTTGTAATTTCCACTTTGACTTGATTTTCGCTTACGAAAAATGGATCAACCGCTACAAAAATTGTCATTAATTATAATCCACATAATAACTCACATTTCCTGTTGCTGCAGGATTATGTTTCTGCTGTAGCAAACTGGCTCAAATTAAGATCCTACATCTGTAGTGTCAATGTTATGATAGTCCTATTAGCTAATGTGTATCAGAGATTATTTATCAAATGTCCATGTCTGGAAGATAAATTAAGCAAGCTGTAAAGCACTGCAATGAAAATAACACTGTAACATTTGTTTAATACATTTGGACATTTCTTGCACCATCAGTGCAAACGAATGTAATTTCCGTTAAAAAATATGTTTTGTGAAAAGACATAAGGGATCTATCAAGTGTATATGACATCAACTGTAATATTTCTCATGTTGGATACTGACCAGCTAGTTTATTCCAGGGGAAATGAACCCTGCTATACTTTTTGAGGTATTGTGAACATTCTCAGAGTTTTCTTTTGCTGTCAAAGATAGAAAAATACAGTCCATCTCTTTGTGGGTTCTTTATATTGGCAAAATCCATTTCCCTATTGTCTGTGTAGCTTACTGCTGTTTCTCTCCACAATCATATCTTGAACACAGAATTGTATTACTTTGATCATGAAGCTGTATTTTTGTATAATTATGTAAATAAAAGGAAACCTAGAATTCTGTTGTTGTTTTTGGATTAATTTATTGAGATTTGTGAATAAAACATATTTCTAGTGTTGATGGACCATAGTTCTGTTGTCCTACACTTGTTGGAATAATGTTTCCTTTCACATGTAGTTTTTAGGTCTCCACTCAGTATGAAATGTTATTTTCCTTGGTAAAGTAAATCGGCCAGGGGAAAACAACTGGCCACTTTTGAAAGTCCTCGGATCAATTTCCCCCAAAAAATACAATAAAAAAAACTCACTCGGGGTCTCAATTTACTGCTGCCAGTTAGAATAGTAGAATACAAAAGGTGCCATTTCGAAATTTGGTTGGGCATCAACAGTTTTTCTCTTGTTAGTACAGTCACAGATAGTCAGTCAATTAGCCCACCATGTCAGCTAACATTTTTTAGATTGTTAAATTAGTTTAGCGTCCAGCTGACCCAACTTAGTTCATGGTCGAATTACCAACAGGGGCCCCATTGATTGTGTTAGTCTGTCTCACTCAGATATTATATTAAAAACTTCAAACAACTGCCCCCACCCGCATCAATGTTGGCCATCCCTGAAATAGGTCTACACAGCATGACAGAAAAACATATTATTCAATAGAACATATTTCATCATAAACAGCGTAAGTTATGAATTGGATTTTCAAACAAAGTTGTTTTATATTTAGAATGGGCACAGGACATGACACAGAGTCACTACACATCCCAGAATGCAGTCGATGGAGAAAAACAAGATATGAGGATGATCTACAATTCCCACGAGTTGTTTGGATACATGCATGTATGTCATCAATGGTTAGGAAGCGCACAGAGAACCGCTGAGGAAGGGGATTGAGTTGATAAAGCCGGCGTGGTATTAGTTCTATGGGAATTATAATCAATAATAATGTCCCACATTAAAGTTCCTATTGTTGATACGGAGAGCCGTAGGCGGATGTCCACGGCTGAAAGTTCAGGTAAGAACAAATCGTAAACGTTCCTTCTATCAATCTCGGCGGTTTCCTTAGCACGCGATATTCGTGCGTTTGCAACATTGTAACAAATGTTGTATCGTACATAGACACAGCTCTCAAGGTACACTTGCATTTGTTTTGTAAATTTCATAGAAGGTTTGACATTTTGAAAAACCTATATTTGTGCCTTGTCAGTTAGTGTTCAATAGTTAACCTGTGTTGTGTATTGGTAGGCTGCTTTCCTTAGATTTCCACAATATTTAATTTGTGCTGAGGAGCCCCTAAATATTTTTTTTACACTTAATATATCTAGGATAACCAGGCCTCACAACCCTGTTTATTCACAGTTCCTGTGACAAACATCTGAAAACTGCTTGATAATTTGCTCAGACCCCCAATATGTATTTCTGTTCACAGATATTGGAACCAGATTCTGAAAATAGTTTATGGACTCTTATTACCAGAGAGATTGTAGGCTACACTGGACTATTACTTAAGTCAGGGTTTCCCAAACTCGGTCCTGGGGTCCCCTGGGTGCACGTTTTGGTGTTTGACCTACACTACACATCAAGCTTTGATCATTTGAATGAGCTGTATAGTGCCAGGGCAAAAACCAAAATGTGCACCCAGGGGGAGCCCCAGGACCGAGTTTGGGAAACCCTGACTTATGCTACAGTAGTGGTATAATTACGACGACAGGAGGAGGAAAGCTCAATTTAAGATATGTCAACATGAGGAGGAATGCTTTCACTACATTTGTATTTAATTGAAAATATTATCAATCTGCTTTCCCTCAGATTAGGACAACTGTGAGTCTATTGATTGACCTGCCCGTCTCATAATTGAAGTTGCATGAAGACGATGTCACATGTTGATAAAGAATCCCTTCCCTTTGTTCAGTTAGGAGTCTTGGGACAGTGATGCTCATCTTAAGTCCTGTGGAGATTACGTTTAGGGAATGTCAGGAGAGAGCATGTTGGATTTACAAGTAATTGTTGCTCTTTGGATTTTCCATGTATTACCATTTCAAATTCTCTGAATTGAACTTAGAAAACGCTGCTCGTCCTTTTTAAAAGACATGAAGTTGTAAAGTTATCTTGCTCCCCTGTCAAAGTGGTAAACCGCCACAGAGGCATTAAAGAGGCAACATTTCTGTGCATCGTCATGGTGCTTGTTAAATCCACTAACATTTGAAATCCATAGATAATGTCATCAGTCTCACCAGTATCCCTGCACTGAAGAATTGGGTGTCGCTGCATGTGACTGTCAGGAGCTTTCCGTTAGTCACGCACTGACTTGACGGGTTTAGTGCATTGGTCCACACAGGTCTCACATGACCTGACCAACTGGGATCCAGAGTTATTCCTGACGAGGAGAAACTCCTGGCCATAGTTAATGCCATATGGATTCTGTTTGTCTAACAATGTTGAGTTTAGTTCTTTGGGGGATACCTACCTCTACTAATAAATGTATCATTTTATTCTGAACGTTTTATTTTACCTGCATCTTCTCAGATGTCATTTGTTACCCTACACAAGTTATGTTGATGAATAAACACTTATAATAATGGAGACATTGAAGGGTAGGTTATGTTTCATATCAATGTTTGTTTCTCTCTCGTTTGTCCCCTCAGATACCCAATGGGACCATGACCCCAGGGTCTACCGCCGTACATCCCAGTGTGACAGACTGTGTGTAGACATTGGCAGCCATGTGGCCGAGACCCCCTCCCCAGATGTCTCCCACCAACACACCCCCAAATTCTTGTCTGCACACAAAGGTGAGGCTACAGCCTGTCCTGGCAGCACATAGTCACAACCAACACTGACTGTTTGCTAAAGTACCCATGATGCTCTGTACAACCGATAGCATTGGTGTAATATACACTGCTCAAAAAAATAAAGGGAACACTTAAACAACACAATGTAACTCCAAGTCAATCACACTTCTGTGAAATCAAACTGTCCACTTAGGAAGCAACACTGATTGACAATACATTTCACATGCTGTTGTGCAAATGGAATAGACGACAGGTGGAAATTATAGGCAATTAGCAAGACACCCCCAATAAAGGAGTGGTTCTGCAGGTGGTGACCACAGACCACTTCTCAGTTCCTATGCTTCCTGGCTGATGTTTTGGTCACTTTTGAATGCTGGCGGTGCTTTCACTCTAGTGGTAGCATGAGACGGAGTCTACAACCCACACAAGTGGCTCAGGTAGTGCAGCTCATCCAGGATGGCACATCAATGCGAGCTGTGGCAAGAAGGTTTGCTGTGTCTGTCAGTGTAGTGTCCAGAGCATGGAGGCGCTACCAGGAGACAGGCCAGTACATCAGGAGACGTGGAGGAGGCCGTAGGAGGGCAACAACCCAGCAGCAGGACCGCTACCTCCGCCTTTGTGCAAGGAGGAGCAGGAGGAGCACTGCCAGAGCCCTGCAAAATGACCTCCAGCAGGCCACAAATGTGCATGTGTCTGCTCAAACAGTCAGAAACAGACTCCATGAGGGTGGTATGAGGGCCCGACGTCCACAGGTGGGGGTTGTGCTTACAGCCCAACACCGTGCAGGACGTTTGGCATTTGCCAGAGAACACCAAGATTGGCAAATTTGCCACTGGCGCCCTATGCTCTTCACAGATGAAAGCAGGTTCACACTGAGCACATGTGACAGACGTGACAGAGTCTGGAGACGCCGTGGAGAACGTTCTGCTGCCTGCAACATCCTCCAGCATGACTGGTTTGGCGGTGGGTCAGTCATGGTGTGGGGTGGCATTTCTTCGGGGGGCCGCACAGCCCTCCATGTGCTCGCCAGAGGTAGCCTGACTGCCATTAGGTACCGAGATGAGATCCTCAGACCCCTTGTGAGACCATATGCTGGTGCGGTTGGCCCTGGGTTCCTCCTAATGCAAGACAATGCTAGACCTCATGTGGCTGGAGTGTGTCAGCAGTTCCTGCAAGAGGAAGGCATTGATGCTATGGACTGGCCCGCCCGTTCCCCAGACCTGAATCCAATTGAGCACATCTGGGACATCATGTCTCGCTCCATCCACCAACGCCACGTTGCACCACAGACTGTCCAGGAGTTGGCGGATGCTTTAGTCCAGGTCTGGGAGGAGATCCCTCAGGAGACCATCCGCCACCTCATCAGGAGCATGCCCAGGCGTTGTAGGGAGGTCATACAGGCACGTGGAGGCCACACGCACTACTGAGCCTCATTTTGACTTGTTTTAAGGACATTACATCAAAGTTGGATCAGCCTGTAGTGTGGTTTTCCACTTTAATTTTGAGTGTGACTCCAAATCCAGACCTCCATGGGTTGATAAATTTGATTTCCATTGATAATTTTGGTGTGATTTTGTTGTCAGCACATTCAACTATGTAAAGAAAAAAGTATTTAATAAGAATATTTCATTCATTCAGATCTAGGATGTGTTATTTTAGTGTTCCCTTTATTTTTTTGAGCAGTGTAGTTTTTTGGGCTGGCTAAGCTCTACACCCTTGGGAGAAACAAGATTCATGAAATTCTGCTATATCAAATCATGTTTAAATGTCCGTATGTTAGTGTGTGATACTTCATGGAAGACTGCTCATCCATTCTTCTTGTCTTATGTTTTTCCTCGTCTTGGCCGGACCATTTCGTCCATTTGTTTGGCAACCTGGTGTCTGTTCCCTCAGGAGGCACCACTCCTTGTCACTATGGGGAAGAGGTTTGGCAGGATGGCTCGAGCTTGAGGACTACCATCCGAGCAGAGAATGAAGTAGAGGCAAACAAACTGGCCAACAACTACAGGGTGGGTGGAGTGTTGGACACAACGGAGAGAGAAAAAGCCTGGCAGTTTCTGTCCTCCATGTAAAACAGTTTTCATTTGAATGATTTACAAAATATCCCTTCAACTTGGAAGTGATGGTGTGTGTGTGTGTGTGTGTGTGTGTGTGTGTGTGTGTCTGGTTGTGTGTGTGCACATGTTCAGTTTGGCTTCAGAAAGTGGAAGAGTCACGTGACTGAGAGGCCCATCGAGGACAGGTCGGACATTGTGAGGGAGCTCTACTCAGAGCTAAACTTTGTCAGACCCCAAGGTTAGTGTCTGTCCTCCTGCTCCTAATTCACTTGCCCCCTGCGGAACCTCTAATATGACGATCATTAGAAAAGGTGCGGGTCGTGTTCAGTAGTCACCAAACGGATTATCTCCCCGTTTCGGGGGCAGTTATCTATCTGCACATGTCCAATAAGAAATGTTGGTTTTTGTTTTCCGTGGCAACGTTTTTGAAAACATTTAGCTACCATTTGCCCTAATGAACACGACCATGGCTTGATGTGAATCATTTTCTAAATGTTTGATGGAAAAATACTCAAGATTGCAGTGTTCTATAGATATAGAGTAGACACTATATGTTGTTGAATAGAATACACTGTCATTTTTTTTTTATATCTCTTTGATTTCAGGTTCATTGATCACTTGTGGAAACATAGCATACTTGATTTTATTTGGATGGTGGATCTCTTTAGCCTACCTCTTGGTCTGTGTCCTAATGTTTCTGACCATCATTGGAGTTCCTTATGGTAGGAACCCCTTTCATCTAATACACACATTATTTTAATGTTCTTTTAAGTAAAATCTGTATTACTTTACGTTGGGATGACGTAAATCTGAATTTCAACTCTAATATTTTGGGGTCTGGAATCTTATTTCAGGGAAGCTGTGTTGGAAGTTGTCATGCTACTTTCTGTGGCCATTTGGGAAGTCCATACTGAAGGTAACAGTTATGACAGTGGTTGATTGTGCTATTGTCTTGGTTCGTTCTCCATTGATTATTGCCTGGTCAGGGTGACGTTTAGCCTGGAGGAACCAGCTTGATCACTGTGTTCATCATTCTCCTTGCTCCTCATACACCGTTACGACAACTAGGTCCAACAACTCAACAATAAATAACTAAAGACTTGAACACCCAGCTATATTCATGGTCTTGTTAGAAGTGTGTGCAATTGTCACCTCAATACTCTCACTCTCTGGGCCCCATTTTAATGGTGTTGTAGTCAAACTGATGCTCCTGATACTATTGTTTAGTGTTTGTTGGAATTTATCAATAAGGTTTAATAATGTATTATTAAGGCTGTTATTGATGTTAGGTCTAATCAGACAATACAGATGTTTTTATTTCCATCGCTCTCTTGCTCTCACACATTCTCTCCTTCGCTCCCTCCATCCATCCCGCTCCCTCTTTCTTTCACCTGGATGTTTAGCCCAGAAGCCTGGTCAGGCGATGCTGTGTGAAGTTCCCTCACTGCGAGGCCATCCCAGAGGAATCTGACTCAAAGGAGGTGAAGGAGTCTACACCCCTGCTCATGCCCCCTTCTGTCCCCATCGAGATCCCCCCACAACGGACGCGTTACTGGGTGAGTCTTGTCCCCTCGCCTATCGCCTCAACCCCTGTGTGGGCTAATATTTTCTCAAATAATATTTATGTCAAAAGTTATATCCTTATAAGAGTATGTTGTTTTCCTTATGTGGATTGCGATGGAATATGTTTAGTTTGTTCAGACTAACAAGTCTAAACTCAATCGGAGTGCCTGATTGGCTGCTCTGTTTTCAAGCTTTTGCCAAGACCATTTCATAACCAGTACTTTTTCACATCTCTCCCCGCTATGTGTGTGCACGTGCTTTTGTTTGTGTTTGCACGTGTGTCTGTGCCTGCTTGCTTGCCTGCCTGGTCTCCTGTGCTGTGCTCTGCTGGGTGCAGTGTCGTGTCAGTACCTATGTGTGGTTGTTGCTAGGCTACCCTCTCCTGGGGCTGATCCACGGCCTGGCCTGCTTCCTCTCCTGGATCCTGGTCTTCACCATCCCCGTGGCCAAGATGAACGCCCGCACCCTGGCCATCATCCTCCTCATGCCCCCCGAGGACGTCCACATCCACCGGCTGAAAAAGGTGGCCGCGCTCATCCAGATCTAACCCTTCCATGTCGTGTTGATATTATCACAGCCTCTGAACTAGTTACCACTTTAATCCAACCCATTAACTTGGCCCTGTGGATTTCAAATAATGCCACAGTTTTCTTTTAGAGGAATCCTTTTACTAGATTTGGAAATGTATCATTTGTCGATTGCTTTGCTATGTTTTTCTGTCTCTTTTGCAGCCGCAAGGGTGTGAGAGCCAAGTGCTTCTCTGTTGCTACCACGCCTTCAATTGGTACTACTACAAATACACCTTGGATGGAATCAATGTGTTCGCTGTCAGTATCCTTTAACAGACCATTATGGTTGTGATTATCTATCACCTGACTCATGTCAGTGAACTGGTGGGGGCGTTCCAGGTCGTCTTTATGCAGTCACACGGCTTAGATGATCAGACCTGGAGAAGTGTTTAGTGTCCTAGGAACCACATTCATTTGCTATAGCGATATTATGAGTTGGGCAGCGTGACTACAAAAAAGATGACCTGGAACACCACCAAGGACCTAATGGAATGTCCTGCAAGTTGCACCTTTTACCCTGTCCAGCAGGGGTCAGCATTTCTGCTTAGTGGTTCTTTACAGTGCATCACCAGTTTGTTTAAAGCAGACAATCAGCAGGTTTGAGGGAATCAGTTTAAGCAAAAAGAGGTATAAAATCGTTAATTTGGTTCACACAATGAGTAGTTATTTAGGATGCAAGGTTATTTATAGATCTGTGATTCTGCAATGTAGTTGATATCCAACACAGCGCTGTAGACTTTCCACTGGTGCTCCTTAAAGCGGTGTGCCCACCCAGACCTGCTGCCCCTGGTCATCACAACCCTGGTGGTTGGCTACGTGGACACAGAGAACCAGTTTGTCAGCTCGGAGGCCAAGTTCGCCGCTGCCGTCAGCTCCATCATCCCACTGTCCTATTACATTGGCATGGGCATCGCCAGGTAAGACAACCCCCCCCCCCCTCCCCCTTCCCACACAGTCTGCTCTGTCAACATGGACAAAATACCAGAACCACAGTAAGAGGCTAGCTTAGCGTCAAATTGTTCTCATTGTTTTGAACAGATGTTAAGTCCACATATGGCAGTTAAGTCCACATGTAGAGTTTATATGATTCACTTTTTTGTCCGGTTGTGTAATGGTAGTGAACCAAAAGTGATTGGTTGATGAGTCGGAATGTTTGTGGATGTAATGACGTGCTTGTGCTTCGACAAGGCCCTCTGAATAGAATCACCCCTGAGGCTGGTTGATAGTTATGTTAAATTTGGTGGTGGTAAAATTCCGTGTTAGTAGTTAAAATGGTGCATCTCCCTGCAGTATCTCAGCCCAGAGTAACTCACTGTCTGTCTCTCTGCAGTATCTCAGCCCAGAGTAACTCGCTGTCTGTCTCCCTGCAGTATCTCAGCCCAGAGTAACTCGCTGTCTGTCTCCCTGCAGTATCTCAGCCCAGAGTAACTTGCTGTCTGTCTCTCTGCAGTATCTCAGCCCAGAGTAACTCGCTGTCTGTCTCCCTGCAGTATCTCAGCCCAGAGTAACTCACTGTCTGTCTCTCTGCAGTATCTCAGCTCAGAGTATCTCAGCTCAGAGAAACTTTGCGGTGGGAGCAGTGGTGAACGCCACTTTTGGCTCCATCACAGAGATGACCTTCTACATCACTGCCCTGCTGAGGGGTCACAAGGCCGGCACCAAGTGCTATGAGGAGATCGTCAAGGCCGCTCTCACTGGAACCTTGCTGGGCTGTATTCTCTTTATCCCAGTGAGTGGCACCTAGAAACACACAGGCATCTCACTGATATACACAAAAACATAACCCTCGAAGACTGACACACAAACACCGGTGTTTATTTCCTAAACCAAAATAGTGACTAAAATATTACTCAAACAGCTACTTTTCAGTGGCAATTGATGAGACTATAACTGAATAAATAGACCCAGAAAACTAGAACTAAGGAAGATGTTCTATTCTGCAGTGGAACAGATGCACCACACACAGCCTAGCCTACATCCAGCTGGTGAGCTGCGGGGGAGCAAGCGATGTGTGTGGCCAGACAGGCTCAGCTCCGCCTCCGATTATACACATCACGCAGGCGACTCTCTTTCTTCCCCGTAGCTAACCAGTCACCACCAGCCTTCTATTAGATACCCTTTGCCTGGTTAAAAAACACAAGATGCTTCATGAAATGTAAAAACAGTAGCAGCTTTAAGTTGAATAGTAGAACAACAGTCTAGCTATGTTCTTCTCTCCCTTGAGTATAGAATATTTTTTGAATTTGTAGACTTGCTCAATCCCTCGCACTTTCCCCACTGCATTTCATAGCCCGGTTCTGTAGCCAACATACTAGCCACTTTTCCTTATTTTCCTCAGAGAAAATGGTTTGGTTTTAGCCCTTACCGTTAAAAAGACATGACCCATAATACCGTCGCTACGCATTTTACATTTATAAATCATATCGCGGGCCGTTCTAAAACTAGGCTACTTGCAGACCGGACTGTTACCCATTTGTTTAGGCTACACCTTGTTCAGTCATGTTACCTCATTAGCTAGCTATAGCCAACCACCTGGGGCACGTTCAGCAGGATGCAATGTTTTGGAACGTTCAGATAGAAATATGCTATGTAGAACAAACCTGCCTCTCTGACATAAGGGATAATGTCGGCTCTATTCATGGTATTTTTTTATCTGTAATGTTTTTCAACTGAATGTGGCCCTGGTAACATTACCAGTAGCCTATATGCAAACATTTGGTGGCACAGAAAGGAAAATGGATAGCAAACAATTTGAGTAAATCCCTCTTCCCACTATATCTGACTGGCTAAATAACTTTATTTTGACTTAATGTGGACCCAGCACTTGGACTAGAACTCGAACACGGGGACTGGGATTTCAGCCATAAGAGACTCTGATTTTCACTTGGCCTTGAGCACAGGGGACTTGTGACTGGAGGTTTAGTGACTGGACTACATCATGTCTCCTGTCTACCCAGGGTATCAGCATGATCATCGGGGGCTTTAAACACAGGGAGCAGAGGTTCAACAGCCGCTCTGCAGGGGTCAGCTCAGCCCTACTCTTCATATCAGTAGGAGGTAAGAGCGTGAACACGCATGCACAGATGCACACGCACATAAGTAAGTGTGTGTGTGTGTGTGTGTGTGTGCACGCACAGGCAAGTCTCTCGAGATATAGTGTCTGACTCTGTAAAGCCAGTTGGGTTCTCAGTACATCGCGCCGAGATGTACTCTCCAGGAAGCAGAAGGGTGGAGAGGTATATGTTTTATGATTAACGACTTATGGTGTAACATACAGGAACTCAAGTCCTGTTCACCCAACCTAGAATATCTCAATCAAATGCTATCTCCCAAAAGAGTTTTCGTCAATAATCGCCACAGCGGTCTACATCCCCCCCCTCAAGCCGATACCACGACGGCCCTCAAAGAACTTCACTGGACTTTATGCAAACTGGAAACCACATATCCTGAGGCTGAATTTATTGTAGCTGGGGATTTAGGCAGAAACTCACAGGGAGCACCCGTGGTAAAGACTATTCAATGCTGGTCTGACCAATCGAAATCCACGCTTCAAGATTGTTTTGATCACGCGGACTGGGAAATGTTCAGAGTAGCTTCAGAAAAGAATATCGACACATATACCGATACGGTGAATGAGTTTATCAGGAAGTGCATAGTAGATGTTGTACCCACTGTGACTATTAAAACCTACCCCAACCAGAAACCGTGGATAGAGAGGCGCATTCGCGCAAAACTGAAAGCGCGAACCACCGCACTTAACCACGGCAAGAAGACTGGGAATATGGAAGAATACAAACAGTGGAGCTATTCCCTCCGCAAAGCAATCAAGCAGGCTAAACGTCGGTATAGGGACAAAGTTGAGTCCCAGATCAACGGCTCCGACACGAGACGTATGTAGCAGGGTCTACAGACCAAAACTAGCCATGTCGCGGACACCATTGTCTTGCTTCCGGACAGGTTGAACACCTTTGCTCGCTTTGAGGATAATACACTGCCACCGACGCGGCCCGCTATCAAGGACTGTGGGCTCTCCTTTTCTGTGGCTGACGTGTGTAAGACATTTAAGCGTGTTAACCATCGCAAGTCTGCCGGTCCAGATGGTATCTCTAGCTGCGTCCTCAGAGCATGTGCAGACCAGCTGGCTGGTGTGTTTACAGATATATTCAATCTCTTCCTATCCCAGTCTGTTGTCCCCACATGCTTCAAGATGACCACCATTGTCCCTGTACCTAAGAAAGCAAAGGTAATTGAATGAAATGACTATCTGTCATCATGAAGTGCTTTGAGAGACTAGTCAAGGATCATATCACCTCTACCTTACCTGCCACCCTAGACCCACTACAACTTGCTTACCGCCCCAATAGGTCCACAGACAACGTAATCGCCACCACACTGCACACTGCCCTGTCCAATCTGGACAAAAGGCATACCTATGTAAGAATGCTGTTCATTGACTATAGCTCAGCATTCAACCCCATAGTACCCTTCAAACTCATCCTCAAGCTCGAGGCCCTAGGTCTGAGCCCCGCCCTGTGCAACTGGGTCCTGGACTTCCTGACGGGTCACCCCACACGGGTGCGTGCTCAGCCCCTACTCCCTGTTCACCCATGATTGCGTGGCCATGCACGCCTCCAACTCAATCATCAAGTTTGCAGACGACACAACAGTAGTAGGCTTGATTACCAGCAACGATGAGACAGCCTACAGGAAGGAGGTGAGGGCTCTGGGAGTGTGGTGCCAGGAAAATAACCTCTCACTCAATGTCAACAAAACTAAGGAGATTGTGGACTTCAGGAAACAGCAGAGGGAGCACCTCGCTATCCACATTGATGGGACCGCAGTGAAGAAGGTGGAAAGCTTCAAGTTCCTCGGCGTCACTGACAAACTGAAATGGTCCACCCACAAGGACGGTGTGGTGAAGAAGGCGCAACAGTGCCTCTTCAACCTCAGGAGGCTAAAGAAATTTGGCTGAACACCTAAAACCCTCAAACTTTTACAAATGCACAATCGAGAGCATCCTGTCGGGCTGTATCCCCGCCTGGTACGGCAACTGCCTACAACCACAAAGCTCTCCAGAGGGTGGTGCGGTCTGCCCAACGCATTATCGGGGGCAAACTTCCTGCCCTCCTGGACACGTACAGCACCCAATGCCATAGGAATACCAAATAGATCATCAAAGACATCAACCACCCGAGCCAATTTGTATATAACTCCAGAATGTTATGAAGAGTGATCAGATGAATTGCAATTAATTGCAAAGTCCCTCTTTGCCATGCAAATGAACTGAATCCCCCAAAAACATTTCCACTGCATTTCAGCCCTGCCAAAAAAGGACCAGCTGACATGTCAGTGATTCTCTCGTTAACACAGGTGTGAGTGTTGACGAGGACAAGGCTGGAGATTACTCTGTCATGCTGATTGAGTTCGAATAACAGACTGGAAGCTTCAAAAGGAGGTGGTGCTTGGAATCATTGTTCTTCCTTTTTCGACACGTGCCATCATCATTGCTTTGCACAAAAAGGGCTTCACAGGCAAGGATATTGCTGCTAGTAAGATTGCACCTAAATCAACCATTAATCAGATCATCAAGAACTTTGAGAGCTGTTCCATTGTTGTGAAGAAGGCTTCAGGGCGCCCAAGAAAGTCCAGACAGGACCGTTTCCTAAAGTTGATTCAGCTGCCGGATCGGGGCACCACCATTACAGATCTTGCTCAGGAATGGCAGCAGGCAGGTGTGAGTGCATCTGCACGCACAGTGAGGCGAAGACTTTTGGAGGATGGCCTGGTGTCAAGAAGGGCAGCAAAGAAGCCACTTCTCTCCAGGAAAAACATCAGGGACAGACTGATATTCTGCAGAAGGTACAGGGATTGGACTGCTGAGGACTGGGGTAAAGTCATTTTCTCTGATGAATCCCCTTTCCGATTGTTTGGGGCATCCGGAAAAAAGCTTGTCCGGAGAAGACAAGGTGAGCGCTACCATCAGTCCTGTGTCAACACTGCAGATATTGACTCTTTGCATCAACTTCATGTAATTGTCAATAAAAGCCTTTGACACTTATGAAATGCTTGTAATTATACTTCAGTATTCCATAGTAACATCTGACAAAAATATCTGAAGACACTGAAGCAGCAAACCTTGTGGAAATTAATATTTGTGTTATTCTCAAAACTTTTGGCCACAACTGTATAAACTGCGCTCCACACTTCTACGGTATCTTAGTCACTTTTAAATTGTGTTTACATATTGCATCACCCATCTCATGTATATACTGTATTGTATTCTATACTACACAACTGGCTGTTTAACAGCCATCTCCAGCACATCAGAGGCTGCTGCCTATAGACATAGATTAGGAATCCCTGGTCACTTTAAGGAAATGAAACACTAGCCACTTGAGTAATGCAAGACACGGAGACATTATTCATCTCATATGTGTAAACTGTACTCTATACTATTCTACGCTATCTTAGTCACTTTAATTGTGTGTCAATATTGCATCACCCATCTCATATGAATATACTGTATTCTATACTATGCCACTGTATCTTAGTCCAATGCTGCTCTGACGTATATACATTCTTAATCCCTTCCTTACTTAGATTTACGTGTATTTTGGGTAAATGTTGTGAAATTGTTAGATATTACTGCACTGTCGGAGCTAGAAGCACAAGCATTTCGCTACACCCGCAATAACATCTGCTAAACACGTGTATGTGACCAATACAATTTGATTTGAAGTCTGAACACACATGCACATCTATGAACAAGTTCACACACTTTGTTCTGTCCCGCAGGTGTATTTGCCCCAACCCTGTTCTCCAAGGCCTACGGTAGCCTGGTGTGTGCGGGATGCTCCAGCTCTCCAGCCAACACCAGCAGGCCCTTTACCTGTATGGACTGCCACTATGACATGGTTAGTACCTACATCTCCTGTTCGCCTGCTGCATCATCATTATGAACTATTACATTGACTGTGCTGCTGTGATGCGTCTCTGGGTCAAATAATACTTGAACTGCACTTG
The DNA here is from genome assembly GCF_045679555.1 of Salvelinus alpinus. Taxonomy (NCBI): domain Eukaryota; kingdom Metazoa; phylum Chordata; class Actinopteri; order Salmoniformes; family Salmonidae; genus Salvelinus; species Salvelinus alpinus. The sequence continues at coordinate 22,679,652 of NC_092096.1, forward strand.
ATTGAGCTTACCTGGAGCAATGGAACCAATGACCCAGTGGCCAAAAGGGTTAACCCTAACCCATCCATCTGGTATTCCAGACAGGCTTCATTCAAGTATTTGATTGAAAACAAGTATGATTTGAAGCCTTGTCTGTAGTGACTACTGCGGAAGTGTGTTATGATGATGTCGTGAGGGGTGTTTGTGGGTAGTCCCAAATGCTTAACCATGTATTAAACTAAAGCCATATTATGTTTCTCAACAGAGTGGAAGTAACGAACCCTTATATCTCAGACACATTGAGTAAGTTCCAATAAAATACCCATTCTGTCCCATGGTTTGTTGGTGTTACCAGTCAGTAGGCCTGCTACTCTGTAGTTACTTGCTGTATGGCTTGTTTTCCAGTCAGTAGGCCTGCTACTCTGTAGTTACTTGCTGTATGGCTTGTTTTCCAGTCAGTGGGCCTGCTACTCTGTAGTTACTTGCTGTATGTCTTGTTTTCCAGTCAGTGGGCCTGCTACGCTGTAGTTACTTGCTGTATGTCTTGTTTTCCAGTCAGTGGGCCTGCTACGCTGTAGTTACTTGCTGTATGGCTTGTTTTCCAGTCAGTAGGCCTGCTACGCTGTAGTTACTTGCTGTATGGCTTGTTTTCCAGTCAGTAGGCCTGCTACGCTGTAGTTACTTGCTGTATGTCTTGTTTTCCAGTCAGTAGGCCTGCTACTCTGTAGTTACTTGCTGTATGGCTTGTTTTCCAGTCAGTAGGCTTGCTACTCTGTAGTTACTTGCTGTATGGCTTGTTTTCCAGGCCTCTGGTATACACCATCTCCGTGTTGCTGCCCTCAGCCTACCTGATCGGCCTCATCTTCACCCTGAAGACCCACTCCCACATCTACGACATCCAAGTCAGTGACGGGCACGACCACCACCAGTGCCCACCGGGGGGCGCCAGCGGTGAGCCCACCAAACACTTTATTATTTCAAGCTTTTCCCATAGGTTCTAAACTTTTGTGGTGTCGTGGTTATATAGTAGACAGGAACTGGAATGTGTGATACTTCATTGTATTGGTTTCTAATGTTTGTTTGTGTGTGTAGGTGGTCATGGCACGGTCGTCCACTGGTCCAGGTTGAGGGCTCTGTCTGTGCTGATCATGGCCACGCTGCTAATGGCTGCCTGTGCCGACCTCACCACGGAGCACATCAAACCCATCCTCGACCACTCCGCCATCTCCCAGGTACGCCCACACCTGAGCCATGTTCATTAGGCCACAGCGTAGAAAAATGTTGTGCAACAGAAAATAAGCATTTGCGTTTCTTATTGGCTAGGTTCAGATGGTACGTCCCCGTTTCACTCCATTCTAAACCTCTTCCTTCCTTTTCATGCCCATTGACCAACCGAGACCATACCCAGGGGAATAATAATATGATATGATTCTTGTAATTGGGTAGAAAATGTCTCTGGAAAGCTTATTATTGAAAGCCCCTGTCATTTTATAAAACAGAATTTTACACGCATGATGCGACCTGCTGTTCAGGATAAGCGTAAGGATAGCCAAACAACTTTTACAATGTTATGTCCTGACTATGTAAAGGCTAGTGCAATGTGTCACTGTCTGTCATTTCTGCAGTATTTCATCGGCGTGACCGTGTTGGCGATGGTGCCAGAAATTCCTGAGATCTTCAACGGAATCCAGTTTGCCCTGCAGAATAACATCAGTCTCAGGTAAGCCACTATCAAGCTCTAATACTGCGTTTTCACTCTCCTGATGGATCTTGTCTCGTCATGCATAACCTAGTATCTCTAGACAGACCGGTTGCCTCCCACAATGTACCAATGTTCAAGCATACACTGTACATAGGGGCAGCAGGTAGCCTATTGGTTAGAGCATTGGGCCAGTAATCGAAAGGTTGCTAGATCGAATCCCCGGAGCTGACAAGGTAAAAATCCGTTGTTCTGCTCCTGAACAAGGCAGTTAACCCACTGTTCCGAGGACGTCATTAAAAATAAGAATTTGTTCTTAACTGACTTGCCTAGTTAAATAAAACATAAACCAACATCAGTTTGGCAGAGAGGAAAGGGTGGAGTTGAGCACTGGGAAATCAGTCCAGAACCCTGCCGTAAACATTTCTGGTAGCTAGCTTGATGGAGCTTGCGAAAGATATTTTACACTCCCAATGAGTGTATTTCTCCAGTTACTAGTAGTATTACAAGCTTACAACAACCACTGACTGGCTGTGGCTAAAATTAGCCTAGCTGTCCGCGTCCGCGTTGTGTGTCCCCCTCTGTCATGTTTCCGAGGGGATTGTTTTTAAGCCCCACCTACCCAAACTCGTCATTTGTTGAGAGTTGTCTGTCTGAAGATCACCCTTATTGATTTGGCCATGAAAATCTGACATGATTCCCAGAGCAAGTGCTGTTGCCCCCCTAGGCCCGGGGTTTCCCAGAACTGTAACCTCACATTGATTTGTCTGCAGCTTGGAGGTGGGAAACTGCATAGCAGTGCAAGTCTGCATGATTCAGATTCCCTTACTCATCTTGTTCAACACTTTTTATGTAAGTCGTTTTAAATCTTTATCTGCATTGTGTTTAATTGCATCAGATGTGCACTTAATCAATATAATTGTCAGTATCTCACTTGTTTCTGTACATAAAGCCTCAAGTTTTGATCGTAGACTGTAGTGGTCAGTGAGAAGATCCCATCAAACAGGACTCCATCTCTTTTCCAGGATGTGGGATTCATGCTCCTGTTCAGTGACTTGCATCTTTGGGCCAGCATCTTTAGTGTGATTGTGGTCAACTACATTTTCATGGATGGCAAGTCTGACTACTTTCAGGGTAAGTTGTTGTGCTTGGTTCACATTGCTATGCCGGATATCACGGATTAGACTGAATTCCAAACCTCTGTTTCCTTTCCAGGGACTGCTTTGGTGGTGGTTTACCTCATTCTACTGGCGTTGTACTTTTTCGCCCCATCACCCCGTGCCTGTTGAGCTGCTCCGCAAAGAACTTCAACTCCTAGAGTCCTGTCAGTCACTATTTACAGGAGCTGCCTTTGTGTTAACTATTTCGATGCCATGTCGAGTTATATTCTGTCTTTCAGTCGTATTCATAAGGGCTCGCAGTGGGAAGTCCAGGTAGTCCCTCCCTGTTGCAATTTGTTTTCTTCCATTTGTGCCTAATGAACATGACCCAGTTCTGGGCAAATGGCCCTTTACCTTTGGAATTATTTGCATTATGATTTCTAAATTAACATTCCTTCTATTTAAGCACTGCACATCCTGGGGTGTATGTAAACGACATGTAGGAGACATGTGTTTTCAGTAGGATTTTGGTAGATTAAAATGCAAATGTTAAAGCAGGGTATGTTAATATTGAATTTATAATGTGGTCACAATTGTGCTTCACATTCATTGGCCTTTGGGTATTAAGCTGGGTTCATATGGACCAATAAATCTACACATGGTGTAATGCTAGGATTTGTATGGGAAAAAGTACACATTTACTGCCACTTTCTTGACCTTCCTGTTCTGTTTTCTATTCTTGTGATTTTCTTTGTTGCAAAGTATTGCATTGGATAAGGTGCAGCCAGGTCTATTTCAACAAGGTCTTGTACCTGAGCAGGCAGGTAAACAACCTTCCACACAGCTCTCTGTAATTTAATGGTATCTAGTCATAAGCAAGGGCATGCCAATTTCAATGTGCTTGTTGCACAGAGGATGTTATGGTGGTTAAATAAATCTTGACTATTAGGCAAACCTAGATAGTACTTGGTAAAGTGTGCACTACAAGGGTTCATGCAAGGATGACAGCTCATTCCATGCCAGTTACCATTACTGTTGAAGCAGACAAACCATTCCCAGATCGGTTTGTGCTGTCTTGCTTCAACGACCATCGGCAAGACCGCACAAACAGATCTGTGACCAGGCTAAGCAAACGAAGGTGATACCAAACTATTTACAGTACATGTTTATTGACTCGTCAACAATCGAAACAAAACATTCACAAATACAATTATCAATTCAGCGATCGCCTAAAAACCATTTGCTGCACAGCAAGGATTCAAGTCCAAGGGAGATGACTTTTCCAACTTAAGGTGACTAATGACATCATGCGGAGAAGAGGTGTAATAAAATTAGGACAGGCACAGATTTAGGCATTTCCTTGATGGGGAGTACGGAATCATGAGTTTTCATTAACATTTTAAACTACCCCCTTGGCAACGATCAATAAATACAATTTTGTTCCACAAGGCAGATTTTAATGGCATTGAATTCAAGGTGCCATAATATTTGGCGTTAAACCACGTCCCCAGCTCAGCATATAATCTGAACTGTGTTGATTATCTGACCCTGGCACTCTGTCTGCATACATTGAGCCTTAACAGCAGAATACTGTTCAGATTCAGCCCCCAAGTACAACATACATGAACTCTAAGTCATCCATAAATACAGCAGCATAAATACATATTCCCACATTATTGCTGCTTTAACTATTTGTCCAATGATTGCTTGACAATGGAGCAGTTCAATGTGTTTGGAAAGGGCACAGAATGAAAAGATTCAGCAATGCATTGTTGACTGATCTGACAAGTGATGCATATGTTATCTTTAATGTGAGGGGAAATTATAGAGAAGGAGAAATGATCCCAAATGGGAGTCATTTTTAGATGGTCAGTATGTTTGGATCAAGCTAAACCATTACTCATGTTTCCTTCTCCTTTCTAGGTTGTGGTACTTCAATATCATTGAAACTTTGGGAAAGGCACTGAATCAGATCAATGTTAGTATTCTACTTAAAACAGATCCCCCAAAATCTGTTTATATTTATGTTCTACTAGCAAAGATGGAGTAAAAGTTGGAACAGAAATTGAAAATTTTATTTAAATAAAAACATTTTAAAGTCATTTAAGGAGCACCATATTCACAGTGATGGGATGATTTAGTTTACAAATGGACTTACCACAAGCATACTAAAGTGACTGATACAGTTCAGAATGAATGGAGACCAGGTGTTTTGACTCTTACCCATCTTCCATTGATATTATGTTTCTACTATGGTGGATATAAGTCCCTTGGTCAAAAATAGTGCACTACAGAGAGAATAGGGTGCAATTTGGGACACTGATACAGATAACTATCACAGAGAACTATATCAGAGATAATTGTTCCAAATACCTGTATGTATATCCGAGATACCTGAATGCATATCAGATAAGTGTTAAATGGGTATTAGGTGAAAGGGAATGGGTCTATTAGAGACCCAACTACAGTAGCATCAGTCTGTTCTTCACACATAAACTATTAAAATCAGACACTATCTGTTAATAATAAGCCTTGAATAGGGAAAAGTGCTGACGACAACCTCCGTCGAAGTCTGGCATGAGGGTGGTACCAATATTACCTTCCCCTTGTCACACAAAAACATGCCAACTGGTGTAACTTTCCTAATTGTATGTAGAGAGAAAATAAATGTGAGAGAAATGCCAAACAGGATGTCTCGTGAAAATACATACAAATAAACGTCCTTCAAATAAATAATCATTCCTCTGAAATGTCTTTCTTATTAAAGTCATGAAGGCCAATATAAAATGAGGAAGTAGTGAGGGTCGTCGTGAATCTGAAAGCCGTGGAGCAAATGATTTCTGGGTCTGCAATGGGTCTGTAGGCAGGCGGATTGAGAGGCTAGAGGCGTGTGTGTGTGAGACGGGGGAGAGACGTAGACGGGGGAATGGGGCGGGGTCAAGAAACATTCCACTTGGATTCCCTTTAAAATCATCAGACGTCCAAACACAAAAAGAAAAAAGGCATCCCATTGTTTTTGGTTTTAAGGCGGGGCTACGTAGGCAGAGGGACCATCAACTCCTTCAAGGCGACCCCCTTAAAAATAAATCCTGTGTTCTCCGTCCGACATCTCCTCCCGTCCATCCATCCTCCCACCTTTATTTCAAGCGCTCGATGAGTTCCTGTGTGAGGCCCAGGTGGAGGAGCTGCATGGTGGGCAACTGAGCCAGCTGGGGGTGGGCCTTGAGCAGACGCTCCCAGCACAGCTCCAGCAGGCTGGGCACCACCAGCCAGATCTTAAACAGGGAGCCAGTCCGCTTGTTCTCGTGGATGTTCACCACACCACCGTGGATGTACATGCAGCCAGCCTGACCGGAGAGAAGATCACAATCAGAAACCTTTATCGCCATGCAAGTCAGTCGCACAGAGAGAGTGAGTGAAATATGAGCGGGATATTGAATTGTGGTTATTGATTTAGGATGATCCTGTGTTTTTGTTTTGGCAGTGTAAGAATATACTGACTAATCGTGCCAATAAAGCTAGTTGGATTGGAAACAAATGGGCTTAGGCCAGAAAGATGAAGGGACTTACAAATGAGTTCTGAAATGAGGTAGAGAGGGGGAAGGAGACATAGCACCTTATTAAAGGAACATCATCAAGTGACACTTTGCTTCTTGAAAGTCCAATATCTTTGAAGTTTGACTGCTGACATGCAAAACATTTTGGGACTGTATCAACATTGGTAGTTTTTGAGTGGCGTTTCCTTTTAAGTCTACTATGCTAGATCTTGAAACCAGCTAAATGCATATAAACTGAATGGGACACTATAACAGTTCTACATCAACTACTACATAATAAACAGCTGAGGTTTCCTCTGGTGTAGTGCCCTACTGACCGGGGTCACAGCAGCACAGTGGAAATAGGCTGGCTCAGGCATCACTGCTGGGAGCTTGGTCCACTGGAACGTCTGCAGGTTGATCTTCCACAGATCAGCCACTATGACTTCACCGTTGTAACCTCCGCATAGAAACACATCTGAGAAACACAACATCATGGGTTAGACTGAGACCAGTTAGAATATATTGATGGGATGACGAAAATGACCTCTTTTTTTTTCAAACCCTATTTGAGACTTCATTGAATGGAACTGTTGAATGAGATGCGGAGGCAGACAGAAGCAGACTAATGAAGACTTCTGAAAGTGGCTCTGATAAAACCACCACCGTTAAAACAACCACCAACTCTCAAATGATTGGCATCTTACCATTCAAACAATGAATCCTGATCTAGGATTTCTTTTTAAACATTTTTTCTCAAATGTAAAATCTTTAGCCGAAAGTGTAAATGCATGTGGTTGTTGGAAAAATACCAGTATCGGTTTGATGGGCACCGATGAAAGTACACTTTCTAAATGACTGTCCTTTTAGGTTAAGTGGTCCGGAGTGGGCAACGATACCACTACACCTCCTGTACAAACATTGTAATACTACTGCTATGGAATAAAATGAGAAGAATCTCACCGTTCCGTATCTGCACACAGCTGTGACATCTCCTGGGAGCAGGGTACCCTGTCAAAACCCAAAGCAATTGGATGAGTAGTGATATGTGAAGAAAAATACCCATAGACAGCACATTCGTTTTCTATTAAAACATCAAACACAAACCTATTTTATCATGAGGCTTGGTTGAGATCTCCTCCCAGGAGTTTGTCTCCAGGTTGTATGCATGTATCTGGTACAAAAAAAATAGGAAATGAGTTCACCTCCAACACACACAAACATAACCCGGCCACATAACCCAGCCTCATAACCCAGCCTCATAACCCAGCCTCATAACCCAGCCTCATAACCCAGCCTCACTCAGTGACAGAAGTCGCTGCTTCCTCGATCTTTATGGCTTTACAGCACTAAAAATAGCCTGAAAACCACCAAGTGACCAAATGACCCAGATTAGCTGTCTGTTTGCCTAGTCAGACTCACTACCATCACAGGTTTACGATCATTCTTCTGACCTTCCTTGAAGTTATCACAGATCTGAATTGGATGGATAGGTGAAAGTGATTGGAACAGGGCCACAAACTACCACAGGTTTATGTTGATGACAGATTGGTGTACTACCTTGTCCAGAGGATAGGAGGTCCAGGAGGTCCCTCCTCCCAGGATGTATATCCTCTGACGGTCGTGTGCTATTTCATGTCTGTACCTGTGACACAAACAGACGTGACTCATTACTTATGAGGCCCTCTGCTCCTCTAGGAGCTGAAAAGAATAAGTCAGGTCATGCTACCCAGTGACTGGGGTGTATTCACTAGACACCAAACAGAAGGAATTGGACTGAAACAGGGAGGGACAATGACATGATCCGGTGGGACCGATTAAGGCGTGATGCTCACCGTTCCTCAGGCAGGTCGTCTGGTGGGTTGTTGGGTTTGAGGTGGATCCACTCTCTGGTGTTCAGGTCCAGTCTGTGCAGGTCTGTGCTGTAGATGTAGCCCGTCGTTCCCCCAAACACATACAGGAAGCTGTTAATGATGGCCATCGCCTTGGGGAGAGAGAAACAAAATGGCTACCAAATCAAACTTCAATGGAAATCAACAACAATAAATATTTTTATTTGCAAGGATTGCCTATATCTACTTTTGCTATATAATATGCTCCCCTGGGATTCTTTAATGCCTCTACCTATCCCTGTGGACATTTGTCTACCATGAATTCTAGTTAAGTCAATCAGATTTTATTCAAATTTTACAAATGCATGTCAAAGCGCATAAGAGCTTTCTAATCTAATGTTCATTACCTCCAACTCAATACCAGTGTCTACAAGTGAAAACAGTGCATTTCTACATTTTGTAGAACTAAATATGACGTTAAAAAGTTCTATCCAATGACATCATCAAAAGTTAAAACATTTTGAAAAACTGTGATTTTCAAACACTATGAGATTCACGGCGACGTGGGCAGCAAGAAAAAAACCTCCCTCTGGCTAGAAACGCGTTGCAGGCTTTGAAAATCCCTTGTTTCACTTTTAATCCTACCCTGTGATGTCACAGAGAAGCAGTTTTTTCAGGACCCTTCTTGTGTTTTTAACTACAGATCACAGAAAGGTGCTGTTTTCACATACAGTGACTTGAACTTTACACATTTTGTTATGTTACAGCCTTATTATAAAATGTATTAAGTATTCAGACCCTTTGCTATGAGACTCCAAATTGAGCTCAGGTGCATCCTGTTTCCATTGATCATCCTTGAGAAGTTTCTACAACTTGATTGGAGTCCACCTGGGGCCAATTCAATTGATTGGACATGATTTAGAAAGGCACACGCCTGTCTATATAAGGCCCCACAGTTGACAGTGCATGTCAGAGCAAATACCAAGCCATGAGGTCGAAGGAATTGTCCGTAGAGCTCCGAAACAGGATTGTGTTAAGGCACAGATCTGGGAAAGGGTACCAAAACATTTCTCCAGCATTCAAGGTCCCCAAGAAAACAGTGGCCTCCATCATTCTTAAATGGAAGAAGTTTGGAACCACCAAGACTCTTCCTAGAGCTGGCTGCCCAGCCAAACTGAGCAATTGGGGGAGAAGGGTCTTGGTCAGGGAGGTGGCCAAGAACCAGATGGTCACTCTGACAGAGCTCCAGATTTCCTCTGTGGAGATGGGAGAAACTTCCAGAAGGACAACCATCTCTGCAGCACTCCACCAATTAGGCCTTTATGGTAGAGTGGCCAGACGGAAGCCACTCCTCAGTAAAAAGGCACATGACAGCCACTTGGAGTTTGCCAAAAGGCACCCAAAGACTCTCAGACCATGAGAAACAAGATTCTCTGGTCTGATGAAACCAAGATTGAACTGTTTGGCCTGAATGTCAAGCGCCACGTCTAGAGGAAACCTGGCACCATCCTTACGGTGAAGCATGGTGGTGGCAGAATCATGCTGTGAAGATGTTTTTCAGCGGCAGGGACTGGGAGACTAGTCAGGATGGAGGCAAAGATGAACGGAGAAAAGTAGAGAGATCCTTGATGAAAACCTGCTCCAGAGTGCTCAGGACCTCAGACTGGGGCGAAGGTTCACCTTCTAACAGGACAACAACCCTAAGCACACAGCCAACACAATGCAGGAGTGGCTTCAGGACAAGTCTCTGAATGTCCTTGAGTGGCCCAGCCAGAGCTCTGACTTGTACCCGATCGATCATCTCTGGAGACCTGAAAATAGCTGTGCAGCGACACTCCCCATCTAACCTGACCGAGTTTGAGAGGATCTACAGAGAATGGGAGAAACTCCCCAAATACAGGTTTGCCAAGCTTGCAGCGTCATACCCAAGAAGACTCGAGGCTATAATCGCTACCAAAGGTGCTTCAACAAAGTACTGAGTAAAGGGTCTGAATACTTACGTAAATGTGATATCATTTTTTTTAAGCAAACTTTTTTTTTTAAGTTTCTGCTTTGTCGTTATGGGGTATTGTGTGTAGATTGATGAGAGTAAAATATTTTTTAAATCCATTTTAGAATAAGGCTGTAACCTAACAAAATGTGGAAAAAGTCAAGGTGTCTGAATACACTGATATGGTACTGGAGATAATGAATGAGGTTGAAAAGTGGCGGAAGTGCCCTTTAACAGGAAACGGAGTGTAGGCCTAAACCTCAGAAGAGTCCAGAGCAAGCCAAGGAGGCAGTGGCAGACAGAACCAGTAGAGAAGATAATCAGAGGTGAGCCAGTAATGCCAGATTTGATTGGCCTACCTGTCCGTAGATTCGGTTGGGCTTCTTCCCTCGGCAGTTGAGCAGCGACCACCGCTTGTACTTGACGTTGCAGACGTGGACGTCATTCCCGTTGTTTTCCCCAAAGGGAATCCCAGTGCCACCAAACACCAGCAGATTGTTTCCATGTAAAACAGCTGAGGGACACAATACTGAGGGTTTAAGCTGGGTCGTGTTCATTAGGGCACACAGTAGCAAAACCTTAAGACATTTTGCAACAGAAAACAAAGTGTTTCTTACTGGACTTATTTTACAAGCATTTCGCTACACCCAAAATAACATTAGCTAAATATGTTTTCAACCAATAAAATTAGATTTGAAGTCCCTCCCATTGTCATGGCTACTGGACACATACCCAGCGGTCTGACAGCAGGTGGGATTGTCCATCTGGAGGCTTTTCACCAAATCACTAAACTTGATAATCCATTGTCTTCTGAGGTCATAATATCATGGGATGACGAGGTAAAACCGAAAAATCATCCACAGACCAATTATTTATCAAACAGTCCATTTGATGTTAATGAGGTGTAGAAATGCTCTTTCGTGATTTAATACATCAATGAGTTAGCTAAATCATATTTTACTAACCAAAACTCGTCACAAGTGACTGGGTTCTAAATCAGTTTAACCCCCACCAGCATCTCATTGGCAGTGCTTGTTCATTCAAGCATTCTTTCATACAATCACAACTGGTTTGATTTAATTAAACATTTTAGATGTGGAGAATTCTAGGATATTTAATTTTACCCTCTTGATAAGAAGTGACCATACTGTATTAAGTTGTTATTGATGGATTACATGCATTGGAAATGAAAAAGTAAATACTGCAACCTGAGTTTTCCATTCATAAATGTCCAGGGTAAATTACTACAGTAGATGGGCCCTGGTATTTCATTTGTACTGAATGACTGTCAAATCTGTGCTAAGTCTGCTCAATGAGCTACATTTATACTCCAGATCAGTGGCGATTTTAGCATGTAAATCTTGGTGGGGCAAATTAAAACAAAACAAGTTTTTATATGCATGCCAGCAAAGCCACTACACAACACCAACTGAGCCACACGGGACTCCTGAACATAATACCCTTCAGTACCCCTGAACATAATACCCTTCAGTACCCCTGAACATAATACCCTTCAGTACCCCTGAACATAATACCCTTCAGTACCCCTGAACATAATACCCTTCAGTACCCCTGAACATAATACCCTTCAGTACCCCTGAACATAATACCCTTCAGTACCCCTGAACATAATACCCTTCAGTACCCCTGAACATAATACCCTTCAGTACCCCTGAACATAATACCCTTCAGTACCCCTGAACATAATACCCTTCAGTACCACTGAACATAATACCCTTCAGTACCCCTGAACAATAATACCCTTCGGTACCCCTGAACATAATACCCTTCAGTACCCCTGAACATAATACCCTTCGGTACCTGAAGATACTACATCAAGGGACACCGTAGGCTAAAAGATCATTTTCACTGTAGTGTCCCTTTAAATTCCATACCTGAAAAAAACAATCCTACTGGTTCCCTTACCTGACATGGAGGCCAGCTCGGTGGGCATGTAGCCCTCTGTACGGATCTGCTGCCAGGTGCCCGTGGCAAAGTGGTACCTCCACAGCTCCCTGAACAGCGGGTAGTCCTCGTTCTCCTGGCCGCCCGACTCATCATAGTCCGGATTGTACCCCCCGAACACGTACAGGTTGGTGTTGTCTGCCACGCAGCGATGCCCGCTCCGAGCTGGGGGCATATGGAGACCTGTGGGGTGGTACAGAGTGGTAGAGGTATTAGGAGGAGGATGACAGTAAGGGACAAGGTGGAGAGAGATGTTAAGCTACAGCGGGCTACAACTACAGGAATCACACATAGCCTAGTTGGCCATCCTTCATCAGTCCTGTGTTAATCTTCATGGGTTCACATCATGCTGCCATGATAATAAAAGTTGATCAAAAAATATAAACTGTTCTAACTAGAAGATGTAAACAGGACAGCTTGACTAGTTGATAGAGCTGCAAGATTCTGGTAAACTTACCAAAAAATAGAAAAACAAGGAAAATGTTCCCTTGTGGGGACATTTCCCAGATCCCCAAAAAGGCAAAGGATATTTTAGGCTTAGCTTAAGGGTTATAATCAGGGTTAGGAAAATAGTATTTTTGATGGGAATAAATGTTTGGTCCCCACAGGGATAGAAAAACAAAGTGTGTGTGTGGATTCACTGAAAACAAAACGGCTCAGACTTAGGAACACAACATTCAAAAGGTCCCACCGATGGGGCGCTCTTTTCCACAGTGACTGTCCACCAAGAGAGATCACAAGAGCCCTGCCACCTTCACCTTTCAGCTGCATGACTTTCCTCTCTGCAGTAAAAACACAGAGCTCACCACAAATAGCCTAATTCCTAGGCTGGGCATTTGGTCCATAACCTGCAACACTGCAGCTGATACCAGTGTTCCCAGCCAACATAATGAAAAAAGTTCAATTCTCATTTGGATGCATCAATTAAGTAGCCAGCCACATAAGGATTAGGGCGAGTAGTCAGCTATTAGACTGGCAGCTGGCACGTAGAGAACACGCCGATTCTTACATTCTAATCATTTACCAGACGCTCTTATCCAGAGACATTTACAGTAGTGAGTGGATACATTTTCGTATATTTGTAAGTACTGATCCCCCATGGGAATCGAACCCACAACCCTGGCGTTGCAAGCGCCATGCTCTACTGACTGAGCTGATAGTCAGAGAGAATCAACAAAATGGGTGGGTGCTGGAAGGTGACAAAAAGACACTAACATAAGGCGAATGTGATTTTCATGGCCCGGTGACCCGGGTGGGTGGAGAGTTCACTTAATGATCAATGAAATGGTCTAAAATGGAAGGGTCTGCCCATCCGGGGCACCGGGCCATGCAAAACGAACTCGCCCAGACACACTCACACCCAACCTAGAGGCCATACTAATTTTCTTAGGGCCCGTCACCACAATCAGAGTCGGCAGTCGGTCAGTAACACACACATCAACCACTTGTTTCTTAAACATCAGCAGCAGAGCAAGGGGTCCCTAATGACTCAAGGGGGTCAAAATGGCCTCTTCTAACATAGCACCATGATGATGCTGTGATGAGATGCAGATCCTGGGTTAGGCTAACAGAACCCAGGACATTGTTTACAGGGTAGACATTTTTCAGAGACCGTGGGTTGCAGTGTGAACTACAGAGGGCAAGCTATCCAAAACATGTTTACCATGTCCAACAGCATAGCGAGAGTCCGTGCTAAACAGAATAACCCGTTTCTGCAGCAAACTGTGTACAAGAGAAAGAAACACTCATTCCAGAGACCTAGAATGTTACTGGTTTGTTTATAACAGGGTGTTGGGCCACCACAACAGCTTCAATGCGCTTTAGCATAGATCCTACAAGTGTCTGGAACTCTATTGGAGGGATGCGACACCATTCTTCCACAAGAAATTCCCTAATTTTGTGTTTTGTTGATGGTGGTGGAAAATACCATCTTAAGCACCGCTCCAGAATCTCCCATAAGTGTTCAATTAGGTTGAGATCTGACAGACACACACACCACCCTTTAAACCCCCTATGCTCCTTTGAGACCCCTCTTTCTCTTCTTCTAGCCATGCATGGTAGTCAAAATAATTGGAATTTCTATACATGACCCTATGCATGATGGGATGTTAATTCCTTAATTAACTCTGCAACTCCACCTGTGTGGAATCACCTGCTTTCAATATACTTTATATCCCTCATTGACTCAAGTGTTTGGTTTATTCTGTCAGGTACTTGTCCATTCACACCATATGTGAAACACTGATACTCTCAGCGCCAGGCTTGAGACCGAGATAAAGCTTTACCACGCCAAAACGACACTCAACTAACAAGCTAAAAGACGAGATAAGAAATGGGTTGAGCACAGGTCATTCTTCATCTTCAGTCTCAATGTAGGGCAGGCATAATCAAATCCACTCTACTAGAATCCAAAAATGCTATACTTTAATGAAGTACAGGACCTAGGCTACCTTAGGTCAAGGGAAAGGGAAAACCTAGTCAGTTGCACAACTGAATGCATTCAACCGAAATGTGTCTTCTGCATTTAAACCAACACATCTATTCTAGGTTTGAGAACATTCCACCATTCAATGCCACTTTCACATAGCACGAACCGAGTGGGGATGGTGATGCAGTTGTATAATGCAGTATAATGGACCAGGCATGTGTTTTGTCCATCAGCAGACAGACAGTGCCAAGCTCAAGAGGCTGGCTCGCACCCAAGCTCTGCTACCAAATCCCACTGTCACTGTCCATTGGCCCAGTTCCTGTCACACTGTTGTTATCCCAGGCCCTAAACATCCCAATGCTTTCTGTTCTCCCAGGCCCTAAACATCCCCATGCATTCTGTTCTCCCAGGCCCTAAACATCCCCATGCATTCTGGCACTCATGTCCTCTCTATGTTGCTAGGTGGCTTTTTTCAATGTCACTCAATGTCCACATATTGAAAGAAACATACATAAGCTTATCTGGACATACGATCTATAAGTGTTTCTGTGTCTGTACAGTAGCACATTTCACCAGCCGCTGAAAACCAGCCTAGGATTACATCTGCTCAGTGATCATGAGTTACAGAGAAGAGTGCATGTACATTGGCATGCATGTAGCCTAGCCTCTTTCCACAGCATGTGGCCTATCCTCTTTCTACTGCATGTAGCCTAGCCTCGTTCTACAGCATGTAGCCTAGCCTCGTTCTACAGCATGTAGCCTAGCCTCTTTCTACAGCATGTAGCCTAGCCTCGTTCTACAGCATGTAGCCTAGCCTCGTTCTACAGCATGTAGCCTAGCCTCTTTCTACAGCATGTAGCCTATCCTCTTTCTACAGCATGCAGCCTATCCTCTTTCTACAGCATGCAGCCTATCCTCTTTCTACAGCATGCAGCCTATCCTCTTTCTACAGCATGCAGCCTATCCTCTTTCTACAGCATGCAGCCTATCCTCTTTCTACAGCATGCAGCCTATCCTCTTTCTACAACATGCAGCCTATCCTCTTTCTACAGCATGCAGCCTATCCTCTTTCTACAGCATGCAGCCTATCCTCTTTCTACAGCATGCAGCCTATCCTCTTTCTACAGCATGTATTCTCATTAGCACATGTCCTTCGTGCACACACTCAACATAATTTTAGAAGAAGGAAGGCATTGCCTAGATATTGCACAACAGCTAAATAGTAGGCCACACACAACTATACCTACAGAGAGCAATAGTAATGGCGTCTTTTTGTAGGCACTAACTCCGCCATGGCTCATTAGCCAAAGCCTATGGGGAATTTATATTGATAAACAGAGAAAATAAGGTCTGTGGTAA
This sequence comes from Salvelinus alpinus, assembly GCF_045679555.1. Taxonomy (NCBI): domain Eukaryota; kingdom Metazoa; phylum Chordata; class Actinopteri; order Salmoniformes; family Salmonidae; genus Salvelinus; species Salvelinus alpinus. The sequence continues at coordinate 22,695,540 of NC_092096.1, forward strand.
ACACAGGCTTAGGAGATCTTATACGTTTTGTGATAATCTTCATTAGCTAATGTCACTTTAAGCATTTATTTAATCAAAACAAGCACATAGTCTTCATAATTCATAAAAGTCCTGTTAATTGACTGATATTATCTCATAGGGGGGAAAAAAACATAAGATCTCCTAAGCCTGTGTTAACCTCAGACCTTATTTTCAGTGTTTATTCCAAAACCCCATTCTTTCCCACCATAGGAATTGCTGAACGAACCAGATGTAACTGATTTCCTGTATTTAGGACTACAAGCTGGCGAGCTCTATGTTACTATGAACAAGGGTTGCCGCCAGCTGGCTAACAACTGTTGGACTATGGACCACAGTACCTGGGGCTCCGGATGCAGTCCTTGATGTAACAAACACAAATCCATCCGGCATCACTATATATGTGATTATTAAACAGCATTCGATTATATTCCTGTGTATTGCCAACAATAGAAGGCATAATGCCTGAGGACCAAAATCAATTTCTCATCTTGGTGGTTTGGAGTCAGTGTCGAGGTCATTCGCATACTGTAAATCAATCAATACCGTGGTCAATAGCTTCAGTTAAATGTATGAATCACGTTCTACTAAACAGATTTTTTTTGCAAGGATGGAGGATCACCTGGAGTTGAGCATTTCTGCAGCTGAGTCGACCACCAACCATCTTTCCATAATCATAATGATGTCAGTCTAGCGAACGTTATGCATCAAGCATTTGTATAGCCAACAGCTGACCCAGAATCTGGCCTTATTAATGAACGTCTCCTGTAAAGACAGATTCTGGTTCAGCCAACAACATGAAGCGCAAAAAACTGACATATGTGAAATAACGTTAGCTAGAATTAACGTTAGTCAGCTAAAACATTTGCAATCCAGCTAATAACGTTAGTAGATTAGGCTAATATGAGATTGTTTACGTTCATATTTTATTCTTAAACGGTGTTTCCATGGTTTATTGCTCTCTGACCAAACCAAAATAAACATAGATAGCTAATTACCTACCTAGGTAACGTTAGCTAGTTAGTGGTTCAGACAGAGGCTAACTAGTTAGCTACCTAGGTCGCCGCTATTGTTACATTTGGTTAAACATCTTGCCTTTCAATGTCAATAGCACAAAAACCCAGTTATCCTCTGCAATCAAGATTAGCGGACTTTGTCAAAGATATTCATTGAATTGGTTTCATAACAGTAACGTTACCAGCGGACAGGTCTCTAGTAATATGGCTAACGTTAGCTAGCTGGATATGCTACATGTTGTTTTTGACTGACCTGCTACTCTGACTGGAGGCCTCACTGTCAGTTTCTCGAATTTATTCAGTTGTTCCGAACTGCGATCGCCTTCTGCGGCCGACATCGTTTTCCAGATCCAAGACGATCAACAAAATGTTACTCAAAATTGCGACAAAATGCTTTAAGGTGCTGATAATACATTACAACAAATAAAACATTACATTATTCCCAAGGAAAGCCATTTACAAATGCACCGTTCATGTGTCCCTGACCAATCAGAGAGCCTGTTATTGATGTGCATCGCGTAGGAAAGTTATTGGGTTTCCACTAGTTACCACAGCCATCGTAAATATTCATGAAAACAAACGTTTTATTTTTGGTCTTAATGTAAGGATAAGGTTAGACATAAGGTTGGCAGTGTGGATAAGGTTAGAGTTAGGTTTAAAATCATATTTTGAGAAGATACATTTAAGTAATGGGCGGGGTTTACTACTTTGTGGCTGTGATAACTAGTGACGACCAAATTATGGGCGGGGCGAGGTACATACTATGTTGGAAATAATTTATTTTCAAGCCAGGGTGCATAATTGAGCGCTTTGCATAGTTCATAGAACGTCCTATTTTTCTAATTGTCCATAAATTACTTGGATTTAATGCAAAAAGTTTGGCATATGTTTCCTAATGATGGATTAATCATGAATTACCAATTAATAATACTGTGTCACTGTGACTTGGTTAATAGAAAAAGGCTTAAAGTCAAATGAAAATGCATTTATTCATACCTAGGCCACATGAAATTGTTGAGGAGGAAAATATTCATCAGGGACGAAAACACTTTATTGACACCATCAATTCATGAAGCAAAAGCACATCACTGACAATAGTCATAAAACCCTAGAAGAAGTGTTGGATATTCCCTCTTGGATTTCTGGACAACATCGAGCTGAAAATAAACAAGAGGGAAATACATTTTATTTATTGAAAGAAGCATTTACGTTTTAAACAGTGGCCTGTTGATCATTTAAATTCCACAATATGAAATTATATGAAGACAAAATGCCTCTATCTGTAGGTTCACTTTCTCAGGGTAACTGAACTGATTGGATGGCAATGACTTCCTTACCCTCCCTGTCCTGGATGGCTGTGCTTATTGCCAGAGTTACAGCCACAACCAGTTGTGGTTCTAGCTTATATGGCTCCCTGAGGGGAACCACCCCTTCACCAATATGTCTGTGAAACTATATATTCACAGTATTATGAATGAATTGTGTTTTATTTGGTAACATTTTGTAGTGTGACTGAATTTACTAATTTAATTAGTACTGTACAAAGTTAGAGGTGCACTATTTGATAGATTCCCCCGCTCCCCCTACCTTGGGCTTCCAGTGGGGAGACCTGAGGTCAACCTACCCCCGCCCCCTCCCCATCTCGTACTTCTGAGTGGAAGACCTTCCCAGGCAATAGCCTGCCTAGCTCACAAACTTGAATCAGGGCACCCACTCCGACAAGGTTAATTGACCCACAGTCCCACACGGTGACATGATATCATTGACGTGACTTGAAAATGAGCGATAGAAAACCGATCGCGTAAATGTCACCAATCCAATTTTTTGCGGCTGCCCATGTCGCCTATACCTAAATCCGCCAATTGCCACAACAGACTGCAAACAGAGAAGACAATACTCACATTGTACATATAACTCGCCAGCCAGCATTCTACAACATACCCCAATGGTCCTTGGGGCTGGTGTTATGTCTTATTTTCTCTGTCTCCTTTCTCTCTGTCATGATGTCAGCTGAAAGTGTGTGTCTTTGGACAGTGAGGTGGAAGATGGACCCTGATGAGGCCACTGTTGTAGATAACCTGCTTATGGCCATCAGATGGTACCAGACAAACTTTGAATTGAACTCCAGCTCTTGCCAAAATAGTTTGTTTTGCTTTACACAACTGAACTGCTTCCAATTGGCTCATTCGTCCCCCTTCCTCTCCCCTGTAACTATTCCCCAGGTTGTTGCTGTAGATGAGAATGTGTTTTCAGTCAGCTTAACTGGTAAAATAAGGGTTTAAAAAACTGTGATCTCAAATTCTTTAGTGCAAGGGAAATTGATGGGTTCATTCTCTGCTAAAGCTTCTCCACAAATCTATGGATGGATGATGCCAGAGATATCCCTGGTCACAATTTTGGTCCTGGCAGACATAGAAGGGAAGAGTTCACTATGGAACCATTGCTCTCATCCAGGCTGTTGATGGTCACTGTGTAAGTGACCTTGACTTCAAGAAAGAGCTGGAGTTCAATTCAAAGGGTATGTAACAATACATCTGCCACGCTGATCCTCAACACGGGGCCCCTCAGGGGTGCATGCTCAGCCCCCTCCTGTACTCCCTGTTCACCCATGACTGCGTGGCCAGGCACGACTCCAACACCATCATTAAGTTTGCAGACGACACAACAGTGGTAGGACTGATCACTGACAACGATGAGACAGTCTATAGGGAGGAGGTCAGAGACCTGGCCGAATGGTTCCAGGATAACAACCTCTCCCTCAACATGATCAAGACAAAGGAGAGGACCGAGCACGCCCCCATTCCCATCGACGGGGCTGTAGTGGAGCAGGCTGAGAGCTTCAAGTTCCTTGGTGTCGACATCACCAACAAACTATCATGGTCCAAGCACACCAAGACAGTCGTGAAGCGGGCACGACAAAGCCCACTCCCCCTCAGGAGAATGAAAAGATTTGTCATAGGTCCTCAGATCCTCAAAAAGTTCTACAGCTGTACCATCGAGAGCATCCTGACTGGTTGCATCACTGCCTGGTGTGGCAACTGCTCAGCCTCCGACCGCAAAGCACTACAGAGGGTAGTGCGTACGGCCCAGTACATCACTGAGCCTAAGCTTCCTGCCATCCACGACCTCTGTACCAGGCGGTGTCAGAGGATGGCCCTAAAAATTGTCAAAGACTCCAGCCACCCTAGTCATAGATTGGTCTCTCTGCTACTGCACGGCAAGCGGTAGCAGAGTGTACCTAAGTCTAGGTACCTAAGTCTAGGTACAAAAGGCTTCATAACAGCTTCTACCCCCAAACCATAAGACTCCTGAATAGCTAATCAAATGGCTACCCGGACTATTTGCATTTAACATATCTGTTTTTTCCTGACACTTATTTTTCTTAAAACTGCATTGTTGTTTAAGGGCTAGTGAGTAAGCATTTCACTGTAAGGTCTACGCCTGTTGTATTCGGCTCGTGACAAATTAAAATGGATTTGATTTGGTCTTTCTTTACTTCTAATTGGTATATTTCACCCCTGCTGCAGTGCAAAGAGCCTGGTTGATCATGTCAACCACTGGCCTCTGGTACCCATGTGTGGGTAAGAATCCCGGCACCTACTGGCCCGTACTTTGATCTCCTTTCTCTCTGTGTCCACTTCATTTCACACTGTTTCTGTCAATAAACAATCAAATCTGTAAGGAGAATGGCCAGTTGTGCAGCCTTGTCACAGGTTGTAACATCTGATGTGTGGTGATGATGCCAAAACCCTGTGTGCTGTGCACAACCAGTTGATTCCACTAGCCTTGATTTGGCTTGCTGACCCTGAAACAAGCTTTATTAAATATACCACGGCTTTGGGCTGTATCCAGGCACTCCGCGTTGCGTCGTGCTTTAGAACATACCTTAACCGTCGTATATTGGCCATATACCACACCCCCCCGTGCATTATTGCTTAAATATGTAACCTGACAAAATTCACATATAAATATTAGTTATAGATCTATCATTCTACTTGAAAGCAAGTATAAGAAGCTGTAGATCTGTTCAATGTGCGCTTTTTATATACTTCCCGTTTTTAAGTTTTGTTTTTGCATAATTTTACTTTTGGTTTTGTACACCAGCTTCAAACAGCTGAAAATACAATATTTTTGGTTAAGGAAAATATATGTCACAGTGGTTTAGATGGTACAATGATTCTCTACACTATACTAGCTTATTTTCTCACATAAACTGAAATTATGCGAACTATTCGAGTTTTAACAACCAGGAAACGATTTCATTGCTAGCAATATTAGTCTATGAGTGCAAAGCCCTCCTCAGGGAGTGTGCCCGGGTGCCTACCTGATCCTTCTTATGATGCATTTTGCATCATATTGTTGTGGCCGGTGACACTTTGCTTCCCGAAAGTCTGTCATGGATATTCACCACTAAGGACTCAAACTCAATGTAAATGAATCAATCTTCATTATAACGGCCGGAGAGGTTCACAAACTCAATCCAAGCTTGATGAAATCTCTGAGGAGGGCGTTCCCTTTCAGTACTCTTATACTGCTACTCAAACAAGTCAAATAAGCATGATTGACATTATTCATTATTCATCATTAAAACGTTGGTTCCTGCACGTGACTGACTGACACCTCACAAGGCTTCTTCTCCCAAAGCTGGGACCTTGAAACTGAGATACTACTTTTGGTTCCCAGAACAATGTTCTGGGCGTACTGCCAATTGGTCTGAGGAAGAGGTCACAGTCAACTGCATGAACAAAGATAGAGGGAGAGGAGATGCTGTGTACAATTCAATGTTATCTCTTCAGACAACAACATTTTCCCTCACTTTCCCTCCTTTTAACACTCTGTGATAATTATCGTTCAATTTTAAGCTATCAAAGGTGGTTCTATTCTTCTATTAAAGTAAGCGAAATCAACACATTAAACCAAACACTTCATACCTTCAAACCCTTCACTCTGGGTTGTACAATCTAAAAAGCACACACATACACAAGGGATCTGTAGACTCAGATTGTTTCCAAGCTCTTACCACAATTGGGTTGCATTGACCTGTTCTGTACGAACTTCCTGTGACATCAACTAGTCAAAATATAAAACCTGTTTTTTAGCAAATCTGCTAGGGCCTTCAAAAAGTTGGTGCTGACTTATCAGCTCAGTATTCAGTACTAAAACATTGACTTGGATTTACTCCAATTCTGGACAGTGTTCCACATCATGGAAACAGATGATTGTTTTAGATGACATTACCTTCTTACTTAAATCACTGGTATATTCAAACTATCGAATTAATATTATATTAGTCCCAAGGCTCAATCCCTCTGTTCATCATGTGACCTTGTATTGAAACATTTACTCCTTCAAATTACTAAGACATTGCCTTATTAGAGTGCTATCTGAAAGCCACGAATATTACCATTCACTTTGTTACTTTCACTCGTCTCCATATCTGTTTCCTTCAACAAGACCCTCCCTTTCTTCCCAATAGGAAAGACCCTCTCAATCACTACTGCTAATGCACACGGATCACTATCAACCTGTGTTCTGCTTTCACCGCCACTGTAAGGTTTAAAAACAAACAAAACAAACATGATAACTTTTTCTTTATTGGAAGGCAGTGTTTGCATTTAAGTCTACTCTTAATATTTATTACCAATTTCTGTTGGATATTCACTTTCTGCTTCACACTCATTAAATGTCCATTATTTTGAGGTTCATATGTAATGCGCCGAAATTATAAAATACATCGGCCAATTCAGAAGGGGAGCAATAAACTTCGGAGAGAGCTTCCTTTTTAAAGTAGCTATCTAGATTAGGGTTTCTTTCTGGGATCAACAGTCCACTGTCATTGGAATATTCTGTCCATATGGTTTCTGTTATGCAGGTGAATGAGGACCCAAAAGCGACTTAATAGAAACAGAGTCTTTATTCCAGTCTTAAACAAAAACGATACTCCTGGATATTATCTTAGGTAAATCCAAAACAGGAAAACTGAAATCCTCTCGTCAGTAGAGAGGAACGACTGGAGACGCGACCACAGACTGCAGGTCGCTTCGGGAAGGCACAGGCCGTAGCTGACATAGACACCTGCTCACACGCAGCATCTGAAGAAGGCAAAAACACGACAGGGCGGAACAAGGACACAGAACAGCAAACATCAAACAAGGATCCGACAAGGACAGAAGCGGAAAACAGAGGGAGAAATAGGGACTCTAATCAGAGGGCAAAATAGGGGACAGGTGTGAAAGATTAAATGAGGTAGTTAGGAGAATGAGGAACAGCTGGGAGCAGGAACGGAACGATAGAGAGAGAGAGCGAGAGAGGGAGAGAGGGAGGGGGAGAGAGAGGGATAGAAAGAGGGAAAGAACCTAATAAGACCAGCAGAGGGAAACGAATAGAAGGGAAGCACAGGGACAAGACATGATAATCAATGACAAAACATGACAGTACCCCCCCACTCACCGAGCGCCTCCTGGCGCACTCGAGGAGGAACCCTGGCGGCAACGGAGGAAATCATCAATCAACGAACGGTCCAGCACGTCCCGAGATGGAACCCAACTCCTCTCCTCAGGACCGTAACCCTCCCAATCCACTAAGTACTGGTGACCACGTCCCCGAGAACGCATGTCCATGATCTTCCGTACCTTGTAAATAGGTGCGCCCTCGACAAGGACGGGGGGGGGGGAGGGAAGACGAACGGGGGCGCGAAGAAAAGGCTTGACACAGGAGACATGGAAGACAGGGTGGACGCGACGAAGATGTCGCGGAAGAAGCAGTCGCACAGCGACAGGATTGACGACCTGAGAGACACGGAACGGACCAATGAACCGCGGAGTCAACTTGCGAGAAGCTGTCGTAAGGGGAAGGTTACGAGTGGAAAGCCACACTCTCTGACCGCGAGAATACCTAGGACTCTTAATCCTACGTTTATTGGCGGCTCTCACAGTCTGCGCCCTGTAACGGCAAAGTGCAGACCTGACCCTCCTCCAGGTGCGCTCACAACGTTGGACAAAAGCCTGAGCGGAGGGAACGCTGGACTCGGCGAGCTGGGACGAGAACAGAGGAGGCTGGTACCCAAGACTACTCTGAAACGGAGATAGCCCGGTAGCAGACGAAGGAAGCGAGTTGTGAGCGTATTCTGCCCAGGGGAGCTGTTCTGCCCAAGACGCAGGGTTTCGAAAAGAAAGACTGCGTAATATGCGACCAATCGACTGATTGGCCCTTTCTGCTTGACCGTTAGACTGGGGATGAAACCCGGAAGAGAGACTGACGGAAGCACCAATCAAACGACAGAACTCCCTCCAAAACTGTGACGTGAATTGCGGGCCTCTGTCTGAAACGGCGTCTAACGGGAGGCCATGAATTCTGAACACATTCTCAATGATGATTTGTGCCGTCTCCTTAGCGGAAGGAAGCTTAGCGAGGGGAATGAAATGTGCCGCCTTAGAGAACCTATCGACAACCGTAAGAATCACAGTCTTCCCCGCAGACGAAGGCAGACCGGTAATAAAGTCTAAGGCGATGTGAGACCATGGTCGAGAAGGAATGGGAAGCGGTCTGAGACGACCGGCAGGAGGAGAGTTACCTGACTTAGTCTGCGCGCAGTCCGAACAAGCAGCCACGAAACGGCGCGTGTCACGCTCCTGAGTAGGCCACCAAAACCGCTGGCGAATAGAAGCAAGCGTACCCCGAACGCCGGGGTGGCCAGCTAACTTGGCAGAGTGAGCCCACTGAAGAACAGCCAGACGAGTAGAGACAGGAACGAACAGAAGGTTACTAGGACAAGCGCGCGGCGACGCAGTGTGAGTGAGTGCTTGCTTTACCTGTCTCTCAATTCCCCAGACAGTCAACCCGACAACACGCCCTTCAGGGAGAATCCCCTCGGGGTCGGTAGAAGCCACAGAAGAACTAAAGAGACGGGATAAGGCATCAGGCTTGGTGTTCTTATTTCCCGGGCGATAAGAAATCACGAACTCGAAACGAGCGAAAAACAACGCCCAACGAGCTTGACGTGCATTAAGTCGTTTGGCAGAACGGATGTACTCAAGGTTCTTATGGTCAGTCCAAACGACAAAAGGGACGGTCGCCCCCTCCAACCACTGTCGCCATTCGCCTATGGCTAAGCGGATGGCGAGCAGTTCGCGGTTACCCACATCATAGTTGCGTTCCGATGGCGACAGGCGATGAGAAAAATAAGCGCAAGGATGGACCTTATCGTCAGAATGGAAGCGCTGGGACAGAATGGCTCCCACGCCCACCTCTGAAGCGTCAACCTCGACAATGAATTGTTTAGTGACGTCAGGAGTAACAAGGATAGGAGCGGATGTAAAACGCTTCTTGAGGAGATCAAAAGCTCCCTGGGCGGAACCGGACCACTTAAAGCACGTCTTGACAGAAGTCAGAGCTGTGAGAGGGGCAGCCACTTGACCGAAATTACGAATGAAACGCCGATAGAAATTAGCGAAACCGAGAAAGCGCTGCAACTCGACACGTGACTTAGGAACGGGCCAATCGCTGACAGCCTGGACCTTAGCGGGATCCATCTGAATGCCTTCAGCGGAAATAACAGAACCGAGAAATGTGACAGAGGAGACATGAAAGGCGCACTTCTCACTCTTCACGTAGAGACAATTCTCTAAAAGGCGCTGGAGTACACGTCGAACGTGCTGAACATGAATCTCGAGTGACGGTGAAAAAATCAGGATATCGTCAAGGTAAACGAAAACAAAGATGTTCAGCATGTCTCTCAGTACATCATTAACTAATGCCTGAAAGACAGCTGGAGCATTAGCGAGACCGAACGGCAGAACCCGGTATTCAAAATGCCCTAACGGAGTGTTAAACGCCGTTTTCCACTCGTCCCCCTCTCTGATGCGCACGAGATGGTAAGCGTTACGAAGGTCCAACTTAGTAAAGAACCTGGCTCCCTGCAGAATCTCGAAGGCTGACGACATAAGGGGAAGCGGATAACGATTCTTAACCGTTATGTCATTCAGCCCTCGATAATCCACGCAGGGGCGCAGAGTACCGTCCTTCTTCTTAACAAAAAAAAACCCCGCTCCGGCGGGAGAGGAAGAAGGCACCACGGTACCGGCGTCGAGAGAAACAGACAGATAATCCTCGAGAGCCTTACGTTCGGGAGCCGACAGAGAGTATAGTCTACCCCGAGGGGGAGTGGTCCCCGGAAGGAGATCAATACAACAATCATACGACCGGTGAGGAGGAAGAGAGTTGGCTCTGGACCGACTGAAGACCGTGCGCAGATCATGATATTCCTCCGGCACTCCTGTCAAATCACCAGGTTCCTCCTGAGAAGAGGGGACAGAAGAAACAGGAGGGATAGCAGACATTAAACACTTCACATGACAAGAAACGTTCCAGGATAGGATAGAATTACTAGACCAATTAATAGAAGGATTATGACATACTAGCCAGGGATGACCCAAAACAACAGGTGTAAAAGGTGAACGAAAAATCAAAAAGGAAATGGTCTCACTGTGGTTACCAGATACTGTGAGGGTTAAAGGTAGTGTCTCACATCTGATACTGGGGAGAAGACTACCATCTAAGGCGAACATGGGCGTGGGCTTCCCTAACTGTCTGAGAGGAATGTCATGTTTCCGAGCCCATGCTTCGTCCATAAAACAACCCTCAGCCCCAGAGTCTATCAAGGCACTGCAGGAAGCAGCCGAACCGGTCCAGCGTAGATGGACCGACAAGGTAGTACAGGATCTTGATGGAGAGACCTGAGTAGTAGCGCTCACCAGTAGCCCTCCGCTTACTGATGAGCTCTGGCTTTTACTGGACATGACATGACAAAATGTCCAGCAGAACCGCAATAGAGGCAAAGGCGGTTGGTGATTCTCCGTTCCCTCTCCTTAGTCGAGATGCGAATACCTCTCAGCTGCATGGGCTCAGTCTCTGAGCCGGTGGGAGGAGATGGTTGAGATGCGGAGAGGGGGAACACCGTTAACGCGAGCTCTCTTCCACGAGCTCGGTGACGAAGATCTACCCGTCGTTCTATGCGGATGGCGAGTGCAATCAAAGAGTCCACGCTGGAAGGAACCTCCCGGGAGAGAATCTCATCCTTAACCTCAGCGTGGAGTCCCTCCAGAAAACGAGCGAGCAACGCCGGCTCGTTCCAGTCACTGGAGGCAGCAAGAGTGCGAAACTCTATAGAGTAATCCGTTATGGATCGATCACCTTGACATAGGGAAGCCAGGACCCTGGAAGCCTCCTTCCCAAAAACTGAACGATCAAAAACCCGTATCATCTCCTCTTTAAAGTTCTGATAATCGTTAGAACACTCAGCCCTTGCCTCCCAGATAGCTGTGCCCCACTCCCGAGCCCGACCAGTAAGGAGTGATATGACGTAAGCGATCCGAGCTCTCTCTCTTGAGTATGTGTTGGGCTGGAGAGAGAACACAATATCACACTGGGTGAGAAGGAGCGACACTCAGTGGGCTGCCCAGAGTAACATGGTGGGTTATTAACCCTAGGTTCCGGAGACTCGGAAGACCAGGAAGTAGCTGGTGGCACGAGACGAAGACTCTGAAACTGTCCTGAGAGGTCGGAGACCTGAGCGGCCAGGGTCTCAACGGCATGACGAGCAGCAGACAATTCCTGCTCGTGTCTGCCGAGCATTGCTCCCTGGAACTCGACGGCAGTGTTGCGAGAATCCGTAGTCGCTGGGTCCATTCTTGGTCGGATCCTTCTGTTATGCAGGTGAATGAGGACCCAAAAGCGACTTAATAGAAACAGAGTCTTTATTCCAGTCTTAAACAAAAACGATACTCCTGGATATTATCTTAGGTAAATCCAAAACAGGAAAACTGAAATCCTCTCGTCATTAGAGAGGAACGACTGGAGACGCGACCACAGACTGCAGGTCGCTTCGGGAAGGCACAGGCCGTAGCTGACATAGACACCTGCTCACACGCAGCATCTGAAGAAGGCAAAAACACGACAGGGCGGAACAAGGACACAGAACAGCAAACATCAAACAAGGATCCGACAAGGACAGAAGCGGAAAACAGAGGGAGAAATAGGGACTCTAATCAGAGGGCAAAATAGGGGACAGGTGTGAAAGATTAAATGAGGTAGTTAGGAGAATGAGGAACAGCTGGGAGCAGGAACGGAACGATAGAGAGAGAGAGCGAGAGAGGGAGAGAGGGAGGGGGAGAGAGAGGGATAGAAAGAGGGAAAGAACCTAATAAGACCAGCAGAGGGAAACGAATAGAAGGGAAGCACAGGGACAAGACATGATAATCAATGACAAAACATGACAGTTTCTGGCATCTGAGACAAAATAGACTGGGAGGCAGTGTCAGACCCCCACTCCTCCTGGGAGTGCCCTCTCCTCAATTTGCCTGCTTACTCATCGGTTTAATATATCATCTTTTGGGATATCAACGAAAACTCTATCTGGGGTACAATAAACTGTAGCATTAAGTTTAGTTAACAAGTCTCTACTTAACAAGTTACGGTTGGGTGGGTGAATACAGAAAATAATTTTCAACATTCATTGATCCTATGGAATAGGGCATAGGTTTTGTTTCACAATGTATTACTGGGGTGGAGGAAATCCCAAAAGCGTTTATAGTTTTATTGGTTAGGGGTAAGTCTTGTACCTTTACCAAAAGTGGAGGTAGTAGCACCCGTATCCACCAACATAGAAAAACCCTGGAATGAGTAGGTGTGTCCAAACTTTTGCCTGGTACTGTATTTTTGGAGAGGACATAACAGGTTTAGGCAAAGCTTTAATTGCCTCTAATCTATATTTGGAGAGGGCGCGACCCTCAGAAGTAATGTCATGACTCATGACCAAATATCTATCTTTGGAGAGGGCGCGACCCTCAGAAGTAATGTCATGACTCATGACCAAATATTTAATGGAGCTTCGGCATAATTGCATCTTACTGGGGGAAACTGGGGGAAACTTTATGACAACTTTCTGCCAAAAAAATCAACAATGACCGAGCGTCCTTGTGACATAATTCTTCTGATTGTGAGCAAACCAACAAACGGTCAACATACTGAACCAAAATACGCCCTCCAGGAGCAACAGAAGAAGAGAAGAGAAAAGAAAGAAAGCATTAGCTAAATGAATTACTGAAAAACAACAACTACATGGAGGCCCCTGGGATAAACAGTGTTAGGCATCAGGGGTGCTCTAGCATCTACAGCATCATTTACTATTCTAAGGTCTTGCACAACACGATAATCACCAGATTGTTTCCTAACAGGGAAAATTGGTCTGTTACATGGCGAATTCGGGCAGAGAACCAGAGCGCCTCTTTCAACAAGTGCACTATGAATGGGAATGGCTACCCAGACTATTTGCATAGCCCCCCCCCCCTTCTGCGCTGCTGCTACTCTCTGTTATTATCGATGCATAGTCACTTTAATAACTCTACCTACATGTACATATTCCCTCAATTACCTCGACTAACCGGTGCCCATTGACATTGACTATGTACCGGTACCCCCTGTATATAGCCTCGCTATTGTTATTTTACTGCTGCTCTTTAGTTATTTGTTACTTTTATTTGTTACTTTTTTTAAAGTATTTTCTTAAAACTGCATTTTTGGTTAAGTGCTTGTAAGTAAGCATTTCACTGTTGTATTCGGTACATGTGACAAATAAAATTTGATTTGATTTGAATCCCTTTTTGGCTTCTTTGCTGAGAGGGTACTGAGCTTTGTAAGGTCTGTGGGTGCTTTTTGGAACAACCACAACTTGCGCAGCTCCTTTCATGCGTGCAATGTCGGTCTTTGATTTAGTCCACAGTTCTTCAGGTATATCTTTTAGCCAATCATTGATCAACAGGAATTGGTTATTTTCTTGGTGTTGTCATTGCAGTAGCACAGTATGGGGAATAGAAAGTTGCTGTTGGAGCTGACCACTTTCTCTCTTCTTCCCAAGCCACCCAATCAGTTGTTTCCATCACTTTCTTCATTAGAACAGCTACATCTTTCCATTGTGTTCCGGGAGCCTTTGATAAGCTACAGCGGGGAACAGAGCCAGGGAGTTCATACAGACTCATCTAAGTATCCGTCAGCAACACTCCAGCTGCTACGAAGTCTTTTCCTCTGTATATCCCATTCATGGTTATCTCCACTTTCTCTTTTTGTTTTGACAATCTCTGTTGGTATTCAGGGTCCTCTTCACATAAGGGAACAGCAGCAGTAGAATGTAGGTGTTCAGACACTTCCCGGTTAGCATGCAATGGGGAAGCAAGGGATAGCTATCTCAGCTGTCCCTCAACATGTTGATCATTCAAGTGCCCAGCATAGTAACAATTCATCAGGCATGGGAAGATTCCATTTTCTCTCAATCCCAATGACAATCCTTCTTCAGTACAGGCAACAGATAAATTCATTTTTTATTTGAGGGGGGCAGACAGGGCATAATTCTATGTTTGATTAGCTCAAATGTCAATAAAGGGGTTTTGGGTGGACAAAATTGGTCAATTTTAGCAGTTGACAGGTCTCTTCTGGTTCTTCATCATTGTTTTCTTCATTCATTTATTATTCTGTTTCCGCCTCATCTCACGGTTGGTAGCCCCTCATCCACCTCCTCTTCCAAATGGTTTGTCCACCTGCACGACAACAGGTGGTGACGGCCACTCTCCTTAGCCTTCTCCTACTCCAAGACAGTGTCTTGAGAAATGCCCTAACTTCCCACTGTTGTAGCAGCTCCAGTCTCTCCTTCCGTCAGCAGGAGCCCCTCGTCCAGGACAGTGTCTTGAGAAATGTCCTAACTTCCCACAGTTGTAGCAGCTCCAGTCTCTCCCTCTGTCAGCTCCTAATCCAACGGCTCCTCCACCTGGCACAGGCCCACCCTCGAGTGGGTTATGAGGGGGTGGGAGGCCACCATCTCCGTCTGCTGGTGGAGGATTTGGTAGTGGCGGATACAAGGGGGGCCCCATGAAATGGTTGCCCTCGGAGAAAGGCCAGCCAGGCTTCTTCTCCTTCTTTCTTTTCAAGTTGGCCTCTCACAGAAATCTCCATCTGTCCATCTGGTCCAGTCTTATGTTTGGTTTCAATCAAATCAAATCAAACTTTATTTGTCATGTGTGCCGAATACAACAGGTCAGCACACCCCTAACAAATGTTTTATCCATTACACTACACGGCCCTTTTGGTTACCAGCATGGATCCTCCATCCTGCTCTTACTATTTCCCTTTCCCATATTAAATCCTTTGTTGAACTCTTTAGAAAAAACATCCAGTTTATCACACCATCCCACACTCACACAACTCTCACACCGGGGCTAAGCCCCTGTTCAGTTAATTAGTCAATCATACAATACTCACATCCACATTCACTCAGTACTATTCCCAAACACATTCAGTAATCTCCCTTATCACTCCTTATGCATCTTCAACGATTATCTTGTTGTTACTTCCTATGCATACATATGTATCTTCAACGGTTCTCTTGCCGCTACTTCCTGTACATATAAAATAGCACCTTGTGCTCAATAACACCTTGTGCTATTATCATTGATTCTCAGACCACGTAGACACTTCTCATAAATGCCTGAAGACAATTGTCAGTGGGGTTTTTCCTTCCCTCACTCTAGCCTTCTCCTAAGGCTAGTTATAGCGTTCTCTTAAGACTTTTGGGCTCCCGAGTGGCACAGCGGTCTAAGGCACTGCATCTCAGTACTAGAGGCGTCACCACAGATCCTGGTTAGATTCCAGGCTGTATCACAACTGGCCGTGATTGGGAGTCCCATAGGGCGGTGCACAATTGGCCTGTCCGGGTTAAGGTTTGACTGGGGTAGGCTGTCATTGTAAATAAGAATGTGTTCTTAACTGACTTGCCTAGTTAAAAAATAAAAAGACCATGTTACCTTTCTTCATTTTTATGTTTGGTTTTATTGTTGTATTTTTTTTTCTTCTACACATTCATTTAAATTGACTAACTGAAATCAGTTGAGTTGTCCTTCTAGGTTTCGTAGATGTGTTTCCTCCCAGACGTGTCCCACAGTGGAGGTCTGTTACGGGTGGGTCCTCACCCTCTTTAAGTGAGATGGGAATTTCCCTTTATGCCTTCCCAAGAATGTGCCACCGGTGTTCCCTCTCAGACCTTCACTGAAGGATCACGTCGAGAAGATCAAACATCCTGTTCATGACGCCAGGATTGTCGTGGAAATTCACCACTAAGGACTCAAACTCAATGTAAACGAATCAATCTTAATTATAATGGCCAGAGAGGTTCACAAACTCTATCCAAGCTTGATGAAAACTCTGAAGAGGGTGTTCCATTTCAGTCCTCGTATACTGCTACACAAACAAGTCATATAAGCATGATTTACATTATTCATTATTTATCATTAATGTTGTTTGCTGCACGTGACTGACTGACACCTCATGATGACTGACCCTTAAACTGAGATACTGATTTTGGTTCCCAAAACAATGTTGTGGGCGTACTGCCAATTGGTCTGAAGAGGAGGTCACAGTCACCTGGAGGGATGTGTACAATTCATTGCTATCTCTTCAGACAACAACATTTTCCCTCAAGTCCAATATCTTGAAAACCTGACATGCAAAACATTTTGGAACTGTATCAACAGTGGACTAGTGATTTTATTTTCTGAAAGATACATTTTTGAGTGGATTCTCCCTTTAAGAATTTCATAATTTAACCACCAAGGCAAAGGATTTCATAAGGAAATAGTTAAAACATGTATTTGATAAATAGCACTGTAACAGTATAACGATTACAGTGTATGGACTTCGACAGTAGCCTACAGCAAAGGTACATTTAGAAGAATATAATAGATTTTGTATGGACTTGTAAACATTGGCCACGTGAGTTGAAATCTAAGCAGGGCATTATCCCAAGCGGAACAGATAGCGTTCCTCTTTCAGGGGGGAAGATTTAGCATCTAGCACCGACCGATCATGGCGACCCTTGGCAGTCGTGGAAATTGTCTTGACAATTCTCCAAACAGACAATTAAAATCTGTTTTAGCAACTCCAGAGAAAGTCCGTGAACTTCTTAACGCAGGTGTGTTGTCGGATGAAAACAGATCAACTGGGTAAGTTTTTGGAGAATCTACGAATGCAATTTTTTAGGGACCTAACGTTAACTAGTTAGCTAGTTAGCGTACTGTGGCTGGCTCGCCATCTAGCTAACTAGGTACCCAGTTACGGATCTAGTTTCCACATGTTTCAATACATTAGCAAGCAAGTTGCACACTTTATAGAGACAGGTTATTTTTTTCTTGATGCCTTTCTTACTCGACAGCTAATTTGTGTTTGTCTGTTTTGTTATTTACAATACTGTCTAGCCATTATAACGTTAGCTGGCTATAAAGTCTAGCCATTAGAGCTGGCTATGTTACGTAAACGGTCAATCATATATGCAATGTAAATAATAATCACAAATGATCAAGACATTTAATTGCAGTATTGTTTTCATAGTAGCTGCTGCATGCACCACTGTAGTAACATGCAATGTCTTCGAGTGTGAACTTGGTTATGTTTTTTTTTAACCATATTTGATTGCTCACATGAGTCCACATGTGTGTGCATAAATTAGGGTTTGTAACTATTCAATTACTGGAGTGGCTATGTCATAACCCTCGAAGTACCAGCATGAGGTAAAAATGGCATCCATATTGGTCAGGGAGAAATCCAAACCAGTGTAATTGGAATGAACGGCAGTAGAGGCATAGTCCTAATTGTACTTATGCGGGAAAATAAAAGTAAGGTATGTGTTATATCAGAAATTGTGTAATTGTTCTCAACCTAAAATATTGTCACATCATTTAATAGTTTATACAGGTTTTATACCAATGTTCTGTATAAATATCCTCTAAAATATATGTAAACAGACCATCATTAATATCTAATTGTTTGTTTTCTTGGAAAGATGTGAGTGCTATTATATAATATCAGTGTTTGTTGCATTTACAACTTGTCTAAGTCCTATCATCAACTGATGTCAGCCAGTGTCTGGCTGTGGATTGACTGCATTGTTTGAATGGAATGTTGGCATATTGGCAGTTAATTAAAACAATTTATGGTATCATACCTCTAAAACTATCTGGCTAGCTAGCTAACAAACGTACAGTGCAGATAAATGCATTATGAAAGGGATGATCAACAAGTGGCTATATCTTCTATTGAAAATAATAATGTGTAAGGTGTGTTTAGCGATGTGCTAGCAGAGTGGCATTACTTTCCAGAGAACGCATACAGCCTCGAGTTGATTATCCCTTTTAAACCATGGCTATAATTTAACACATTTGCCACTAGAAATGTGTTAAACATCCACTGAAGTAGCTAGCAAGTTTACTAGATAGCTACAGTAATTGCCGTGGTAACCAATGTGAGAGAAATTACGTATTTACCTGATTTGTTGAATATTAATAGTTAACAACTATATGCTTAACAAATAGTGAGAGTTATTCATGACTACTAATGCTGTGCTTCGGTAAAGGGTTGGCTCCTCTCTTACACGTTCACTCCCCTCAGCTGGTCTAGGCGTGTAGTCAAGGACTTTCTTGGCGACTACGGGATAGAGAGAACTTGAGGGACAGAATAACCTGTTAGCTTTGCTTCTGAGTAACTTGGTCACACAGCATAAGACAAGAGTGACCACAGTTCTTGAGTCTTTCCTTTTCTTTTGCTAACTTCCAAGGGCACAGCTGTGTGGAGGTATGGAGAGAACAGAGGCTAGCTTGAACTGAAAGGAGAAACGGAACTGCTGTTATCACTTGTTTGTGAGCTATGATCTCACACAACCAATACACATAGGCACAAGGAGATAACAAGGTAGCTTATGATGCCCCGGGCTGCTGCGGATGGGTGGAACCAACCATGACTAAGCAATTTTTGGGTTTCTATATAGACCCCTTGCGTTTCTGTATTATTCGGACTCTCAACGATCACTTCCGGGTGGTTATAGACCAGCTCCATCATTGCAAAAATTCATCGATATTAAAGTATAATTGTTTGAAGAATTAACAAAGTCTCTCCTTATTGGTTAGAATTTCCACGACACCAAACAAACAGACTTGCTAGTTTAGCTAACCAAACCATCAGTCCTAGCTTGCTATTATGAAAATCAAATTCAACAATACCAATACTGTTTTCAAGTTGACTTTTGCTTTCAAAAGCAGCTCAAACAAAACATGTAAACATGAACTATGGCCATTGAATTCTACCATACAAATATACTGTGCATTATAGGGAAATAATGCACGCTCTGGAATGCCCTTCAGGCCAATCAGAAACACGTTTTCAACGATGCTATGGTATAATTAAGCAATAAGGCCCGAGGGGGTATGGTAAACTCAGCAAAAAAAGGAGCGTCCTCTCACTGTCAACTGAGTATCTTTTCAGCAAACTTAACATGTGTAAATATTTGTATGAACATAACAAGGTTCAACAACAGACAAACTGGACAAGTTCCACAGACATGTGACTAACCGAAATGGAATGTGTCCCTGAACAAAGGGGGGTTCAAAATCAAAAGTAATAGTCAGTATCTGGTGTGGCTACCAGCTGCATTAAGTACTGCAGTGCATCTCCTCCTTATGGACTGCACCAGATTTGCCAGTTCTTGCTGTGAGATGTTACCCCGCTCTTCCACCAAGGCACCTGGAAGTGCCCGGACATTTCTGGGGGGAATGGCCCTAGCCCTCACCCTCCGATCCAACAGGTCCAAGACATGCTCAATGGGATTGAGATCCGGGCTCTTCACTGACCATGGCAGAACACTGACATTCCTGTCTTGCAGGAAATCACACACAGAACGAGCAGTATGGCTGGTGGCATTGTCATGCTGGAGGGTCATGTTAGGATGAGCTTGCAGGAAGGGTACCACATGAGGGAGGAGGATGTCTTCCCTGTAACGCACAGCGTTGAGATTGCCTGCAATGACAACAAGTTCAGTCCGATGATGCTGTGACACACCGCCCCAGATCACGACAGACCCTCCACCTCCTCAGTGTAACGCCCATTCCTTCGACGATAAACGTGAATCCGACCATCACCCCTGGTGAGACAAAACGCGACTCGTCAGTGAAGAGCACTTTCTCCCAGTCCTGTCTGGTCCTGCGATGGTGGGTTTGTGCCCATAGGCGACGTTGTTGCCAGTGATGTCTGGTGAGGACCTGCCTTACAACAGGCCTACAAGCCCTCAGTCCAGCCTATTGCGCACAGTCTGAGCACTGATGGAGGGATTGTGCGTTCCTGGTGTAACTCGGGCAGTTGTTGTTGCCATCCCGTACCTGTCCCGCAGGTGTGATGTTCGGGATGTACCGATTCTGTGCAGGTGTTGTTACACGTCGTCTGCCACTGCGAGGACGATCAGCTGTCCGTCCTGTCTCTCTGTAGCGCTGTCTTAGGCGTCTCATTGCAATGTATTGCCCTGGCCACATCTGCAGTCCTCATGCCTCCTTGCAGCATGCCTAAGGCACGTTCACACCGATGATCAGGGACCCTGGGCATCTTTCTTTTTGTGTTTTTCAGAGTCAGTAGTAAGGCCTCTTTAGTGTCCTAAATTTTCATAACTGGGACCTTAATTGCCTACCGTCTGTAAGCTGTTAGTGTTTTAACGACCGTTCCACAGGTGCATGTTCACGAATTGTTTATGGTTCATTGCACAAGCATGGGAAACAGTGTTTAAACCTTTTACAATGAAGATCTGTGAAGTTATTTGGATATTTATGAATTATCTTTGAAAGACCGGTACATTTCTTTTTTTGCTGAGTTTATATGGCCAATATACCACAGCTAATGTCTGTTCTTACGTACAACGATCCGCGGAGTGCTAGGACACAGCCCTTAGCCATGGTATATTGGCCATATATCACAACCCCCTGAGTTGCCTTATTGCTATTGATGAACTGTTTACCAACATAACTAGAGCAGTGAAAATAAATGTTTTGTCATTCCCATGGTATACGGTCTGATATACCACGGCTTTCAGCCAATCAGCATTCAGGGCTCGAACCACCCAGTTTATAATTTACACTATGTTATTACAGCACTGGCAAACCATGGTTGACCAACTCCCTGACCAAAATGGCTGACCTTTATCCATCATAAGAAGGTCCATGACCGTTCTAGTATTCTAATTCCTAATTCTATGGTTGGTACACTGTGTACATGAGATATTGCTGACTTGTGCGCGACACAGAATATCATACGTAACATTTTTAAAGTACCCTATACGAATTGTTGTATTTGATGAATGTTTGTTTAGCCCTATAACTATAGCTAATGCAAATTCCTTCTGTGAAATGTTTTTTCTTCTTGTGAATTTCAGTGTTCAGGGGGAGCTGGATAAGGTGGCACCAAACGGCAACAGTCAAGTTCCTTGTGAAGCGTCTAACAAAGAAGCCTTTTTCACAAGAGTGGAGTCATACTCTATATCCTTTCCGCATCCAAGCCGTGACATTACATGTTGTACTGCCAAAGAGTTGTGTGAATAACCTTTTGAGTAGTACTGTAGTTGTCCAGCACACCCTTTGTGTTGCCTTTTACACACTAATAACATTGCCTACATTCCCCTTTTCACATTTTCCATCAATAAATACTTTTCCACATTTATTTAATCATAATGCTCATTATGATCATTTCTAGTGTGCTGTGTAAACTTTCTGTGTAAAACGTTTCCTTAGCGGAAGCACTGTCTGAGATGGGCAGGAAAGCCTCGGACTCTCTCCCCCCTGAAGTGTGCCAGCTATGGCTGGATCAACGTGGGATGTGACATGTTGAAATGTTCAAGTTGCCAGGCTTTCCTCTGTGCATCACTACAACCAACCCTGGACTACCAGAAATGTGAGCAGAGCAACCGGTTTGACACGTCTGCTGAACTTTCAACCATTATTGCAAAAGCCTTTGTTTTTTAAAATTAAAACACAGAATGTTGTCATTAATTTGTAGCTAAATACTTTTAGCGGTTGGATCAATGTTTGCCCCTACTTCTTTCCTCTCCATAGATGATTCCCGGATAGCAGAGATAACTAGACAACTACAGACACAGCATGAGAAGTTTTGTCCATGGCCAGACTTTCCATGCCCAGGTAATGCACAACTTTAATTAATTAATCCTCTTGTTGATTGGAGGTGGGTACATTTGTCTGTGTTCATTAGGCAACAAAAGGAAGAAGTTGTATGGATGTACTGAAACAGGGAGGGACTACCTGGACTTGTCCAATAAGAAACAGTAATTTTCTATTTATGTTGTGTGCCTTACTGAACATGACCGTGATGTTGTATTGCCGTTTTAGACCGGTTCTGGCTTGTCCCGGCGAACGAGCCATCAGTGCTGCTCAGTGCTTTCCTGGAGCGCTTTCACACCACCTGTCTCCTGGAGCAGCAGCTACCTGCCATGAAGCCAGAACAGCTTAAAACCATGGTGAGGGAGGGGAGCCATGTTCCTACACAACAATGAATCGCCTATAGAAAGACGGGCTCTGTCCAGATACTAACCCCCTCTGCTAGCCCCTTCTGCTAGCCCCTTCCCCTTGTGGAGGTCTATCTATGAACCCTTGGTTTGGGAATGCAGTTTAGCTGTTTCCCACATGGCTTCTTGCACTACGATCCATTATCCTTTGCAAAAAGAGAATCCCTCCCATCTCACCACTTTGTTTCCCTGCAGTCTTTGACGGAGGATGTGATCAGCGTTCTACTGCAGTTGATTGAGGAGGAACAGAAGAAGCAGGGCAGGTCCCCTCTGAAGTCCACCTCTGAGGCCCTGGCTGTCCAGGTAGCTGCCTGCATCGTGGCCCTCTGTGGCTGGACTGGAAGGTTAGATATGAGAACAAGTCTGCCATTCTCCTTTTTATTGACCAAGAAATGTGGAGGCGAAACATTGTAACATTAGAAAAATACCAGGTCACTCTTACCAGATTGTGGCACTTAAAAGCCTTTATTGAATTGGCATCTCCATGTAGGAAAGTTAAAAACATTTGATTGTCTTAACTTTACATTTGGGAAAGCAAAAAGCAGCTTAGCATATTAACTCAACTCTTTTTCCCCCTCTGTATTCATGTTCTATTAATAGGTTTGTTTCCACCTTCTCCTCTTGCTGTTTTTGCAGCTCCGCTCTGCACACCATGAGCCTACCCCTCCTCACCTGCTCCTTCTGCATGCGCAAAGTGGGTCTGTGGAACTTCCACCAGATGGAGGGAACAGGAAAAGAGGTAGAGGGAGACGCCCCAAAGTCCCCCACCACCCCGACGTCATCTACACCCCTGCCTGCACCCGAGGCCCAGGGGGACAGGAAGACTCCCACCTCGCCCTCGCCTTCTCCTACTCCCTACCGAAGGGGGCTGCGGAGCCAGGACAAGACCAGAGGCTCAGAGCAGGTAGGTCTCAGGCAAGGCAGGCCACTTTAACTGGGTGAATAGGTTAAGGTGGAACTTGGATGAGTTGGAAGTTCTAGCAAACCCGTTTCTCCAGTTTCTCATTTCTTTGTAGCTTTCAGAATGTTGTAACATGGACTCTCACACCTCTAGTCATGGATCTGTTTGTTAAAGTTGTTCTCTGTTGATTGTGTCTTGGCAGCCTGTGGGCAGTCTGTCCCCCATGGTGGTCCGCACCCGCAGCAGGGACTCTCCCAGCCCGAGCGAGGAGCAGCCCAGCCCTCTGCCCAGGGGGAAGAGGCCCATGACCGGGGGCCGAGGCCAGGGGGAGGGGACAGGGAGCGAGGGGACTGCTTCGGGGGGCTCCAGCCCCCAACGCAACCCCAAACGCATGTGCCTCTCCTCAGCCAGTAGCCCTGTAAGTCTTTACTCTCTGTGATCACACCAGGTGTGTCTGGATTGTCCAGACCTGGGATGTGTGTGTGTGTACTCTGTAGCAGATATAATACAGACAAATCTATAATCTATTTTAACACCACCCTTACCTATAAATGTCTGCCTTGTTCTAACTGATCTTGTTCACTGGGAATGCACTTCAAGGTGAAGTTAAGCTACTAAACTGACCCATGAGCAGCATCTAACTTCACCCTACTCCGGTGCATGCCACAACATATGCTACAGTCGCCTATTGACTTTCTCCATTCTCTTGTTTTCAGGAGGGCCCCCTGCATAGGAGTGTGTTTGACCCACTAGCCCAGCACAGAGACTGGTGCCCCTGGGTGAATGTAGGCAAGGAGAACACCCAGCCCACTGGTGGTGTACCCCTGCTGGGCCAAGAGGGAGAGCACCAGCAGGGCTGGAAGGCCGCACTCACTCTCCTCCTCCCCATGAAGAAGTGCTTCAGCCCAAACAAGGCAGCCAGTCCCCTACAGGTGAGAATCAAAACCTGGATGTGGTAAAATGGTGGTCCTGTGTCTCACTTGGTTGAGCATGGCTCTAACAATTCCCGCATTGTGGGTTTGATTCCTGCTGGGACCACCCATACGAAATGTATGCTCTCAATGATGTAAGTCACTCTGGATAAAAGCGTCTGTAAAAACGGCATACTATTATGACAATATGAAGGGTTGACATAGCTATGTTCTACAATGGAGCAATGTCTATTGCATTGTTACAGTTTCAGCATTTGGTCATACCTCTGCTATATGAGCAAGCTTCCATTTCTAACACTTCTGTTCCCTCTTTCCTCCAGGGTCCACATGACAAGTCTAAAAGAGTGTTTGCTATATTCCGTCAGTGGCAGGTATCTTCCCCATCTCAGTAAGGTCTTTCTCTCTCCACCCCAGAGACAGGGTCGTCGTGACATTCTCCATTGATATTCTTCCCTGTGGTATGCTGTACTGTACTAGTTGCACTGACAGTGGTTTCATATCCGTGTATTTCTCCCATCCGTTAAGTCTGGTTTACAATCATGGGGGGGGGGGGTGGTATGAATTGAAGTACAGATGAGGATGGTTTTGCCAATGAACTTTGGAATGTTGCCCGGCTGCATGGTTCGAAAGCGATGAGTTCTTCACGGACATTGCCCACCAAGGAAATTCTGTTCTGAGTGCAGTTTTTTAAAAGTGGGTTGACTTTACACTAAACTTAGAACCACAGAATGCAATGGCACACGAACACTGCCTGGTCTCAGACCAGCGCCTTGCCTCGTTTGTTTTACCTCCTATGAAGACCGCATGTGCTCTTGTCCTGTGTCTATGGAATATATGAGGGACAAGGACTCTGAAATCTATCCCGTGAGAGAAAGAGCCATCTGGCTTACACTGGAAAAAAAGTCATATGTATTATCTTCAAAGGGTATACTCCATCATGTAGAAGTGTAAACATTTATTTACATTTTTACCCTAAAAGCTGTGAGGAAGTCATTTTTTTTCAGTGCTGTTTTTTCCAGGGAGTATAAAGACGTAGATATAGGATTTCTAAACTTTACGCATACTAAATTTTGTTGTAAAGCAATTTTGTTACACAAATATTTTTTAGAAACTTTGAAAAGGCTTTTTGGTTTTGTTTGTTTGCAAGTCTAAAGTGCTAAAGGGAGGGAGCGGGGGAAATCTATTTTTTTTTGTAGATGTTAAACCAGGTAGAACAAATCATTTGCCATAGAAGTCAGAGGATGTTTGGGGTTAACATTGATTTAGTCTTTCATTCCATTTGCCTTTGTGGTTTTCTTAGCCAATGCAGTCCCTTCTACTGTGCATGTGCTTTTACTCTCCTAAGAGGATTTAATAAAATGTTCCTCTTTCTGCATGTTTATTTTTACTCTGCATTTTATTTTCATGTGTTTCCACGGCATATCCAATTTGTTTTGGAAGGATAAACTAATGACAAATTCAAATGCAGCTTCAAAAGAGAACATGTCGCTGGCACTGTTCCAGTAAATGTGGTCTTAATAAGTAGTTTGGAGAACAAAGCTAAGCTCTGAGCCTGTATCCACATAGCATCTGAGTGCTGATCTAAGATCTGCCCGTATAAACTTGTCAATTATGATCTAAAATGCACAACTGATCCTAGACCAGCACTCCTACTCTGATATGCTTTGTGGATACAGGCCCTGGTTTTGAGTGGCCCTTAGTCTTCTCACAGCAGCGTCTATGACCTACACAATAGCCCTAACTCTTCCCGGGCTGTCCTGTGGTTCCACACTGAAGTACTCTAGGTCAGCCCATTATACATTACAGTGGCAGTGAAGAGTTGCATTTCAGGGTCCTCCCTGGTGGCCATTTTGTCTGCTCTCATTTAAAACCAGACAACATGTGCAGTGTTTTCCTTCACATCTCAGATTCAGCCGAGCTTAGTACTAGTAATGCTACTCAGGTTGAGGCATAATATGTAGCCTATTAGTCTGACTTACACAACCAATGGTAATATATTAGAAAAAGGGAAAGCAGTTAGTAGAGAAGAAAAACATGGCTGTTATGAGAGCAGCAGCTAACTGAACTTGTCCTTGATACATCATTGCATTTATGGCCTTGGTCTTGCTCAGAAATAACTCCCTTGGTTAGGTCCCATCTGTATCCTATGTTGTTGCACAAGTTTCGAGTTATACCGTAATGTTTCTGTTTCTAAGAGGCAATTCAACTGTGAGAAAGCTGGTAGAAATCCTTAACATGTGTTATCTTAAAGGATCCTGGAAAGGTACTAAGTGTGCAGCTAAAACAAACCTGGCAGCGATGCCGTTTTGTGGCCTGGCTTCCCCTGCTAGTGTTGCTATGGGGGAGAGAGGCCATAGAAATAGAATGATCCTATCAAGGAACGTTGACTTGAATGAGGACGTCCATTCTGGTCATTTTATTTAGAAGAGAGAGGCTGTGTCCTATGGACTGTCAATGTTAGCTATCTGGGGTCTGCCTTGCCAGTTGCCACCCAACATCTGTGCATTCACTGCTGGGGGAGAGAAGGGGAGTCAAACAAATATGACACATTATGGGGGTGAATCTGTCTGAACTGGAAGCAATCCCACAGAGAAGAACGTGTCCATAAAAATAATATATTCCTGAACTCGGAACCAAAATACGTAAATCAAATGTATTTATAAAGCCCTTCTTACATCAGCTGATATCTCTGCTGTACAGAAACCCAGCCTAAAACCCCAAACAGCAGCAATGCAGATGTAGAAGCACGAAGCAACTTAAGATATTCACGATTTGATGGATGAGGAATCTGACAAGCGTGCCTTTTAGCTTTTTATTGCATCAAGGATCAATGCAAGCTTTTATATTCAAACACCCATTTAATTCAGATCACTTCATTGCTCAATTACACACAAGGACTTACTGAAATTTGATTTCCACTTTTAACCCAACCCCCCCGAAAGACATACAGTACCAGGCAAAAGTTTGGACACAGCTACTCATTCAAGGTTTTTATTTTATTTTTACCATTTCCTACATTGTAGAACAATAGTGAAGACATCAAACTATGAAATAACACATATGCAATGTAGTAACTAAAAAAGTGTTAAACAAATCAAAATATATTTTATATTTGAGATTCTTCAAAGTAGCCACCCTTTGCCTTGATGACAGCTCTGCACACTCTTGGCATTCTCTCAATCCAGCTTCATGAAGTAGTCACCTGGAATGCTGGTCTTGAAGGAGTTCCCACATGCTGAGCACTTGTTGGCTGCTTTTCCTTCACTGCGGTCCAACGCATCCCAAACCATCTCAATTGGGTTGAGATCGGGTGATTGTTGAGGCCAGGTCATCTGATGCAGCACTCCATCGCTCTCCTTATTGGTCAAATAGCCCTTACACAGCCTGGAGGTGTGTTTTGGGTCATTGTCCTGTTGAAAAAGAAATGATCGTCCCACAAAGCGCAAACCAGATGGGATGGTGTATTGCTGCAGAATGTTATGGTAGCAATGCTGGTTAAGTGTGCCTTGAATTCTAAATAAATCACTGATAGTGTCCGCAGCAGAGCACCATCACACCACCTACATGCTTCATAGTGGGAACCACACGTGGAGATCATCCATTCTCCTGCTCTGCGTCTCACAAAGACACGGTGGTTGGAACCAAAAATCTCAAATTTGGACTTAAATTTTCCACCGGTCTAATGTCCGTTGCTCGTGTTTCTTGGCCCAAGCAAGTCTTTTTTCTTATTGGTGTCCTGTTAGTAGTGGTTTCTTTGCAGCAATTTGACCATGAAGGACTGATTCTGACAAGGTCTCCTCTGAACAATTGATGTGTCTGTTACTTGAACTCTGTGAAGCAATTATTTGGGCTGCAATCGGAAGTGCAGTTAATTGCCGATTTCTGAGGCTGGTAACTCTAATGAACTTATCCTCTGCAGTGGAAGTAACTCTGGGTCTTCCTGTGGCGGTCCTCATGAGAGCCAGTATCATAGCGCTTGATGGTTTTTGCAACTGCACTTGAAGAAACTTTCAAAGTTCTTGAAATTTTCCAGATAGACTGACCTTCATGTCTTAAAGTAATGTTGGACTGTCATTTCTCTTTGCTTATTTGAGCTGTTCTTGCCACAATATGGACTTGGTCTTTTACCAAATATGGCTATCTTCTGTACACCACCCCTACCTTGTCACAACACAACTGATTGGCTCAAATGCATTAAGAAGGAAAAAAATGCACAAATTAACTTTTATCAAGGCACAACTGTTAATTGAAATGCATTCCAGGGTGGTTACTTTTTTAGAATCTGAAATATAAAATATATTTTGATGTGTTTAACACTTTTTTGGTTACTACATGATTTCATATATGTCCTAGTTTGGATGTATTCACTATTATTCTACAATGTAGAAAATAGTAAAAATTAAGAAAAACCCTTGAATGAGTAGGTGTGGCCAAACTTTTGACTGGTACTGTACATATACAGGTTTTGGAGAGGGGGCCTGTTCTTGTGGGGGGTTAAGTGCCTTGCTGAAGGGCACAATGGATAGGATTTGATACCAGCAACTGGTTGCTCCCCCTCACACACTTACACTGATTAATGAGGCCCTCTGCTCTATTTCGGTAAAAAAAAATTGCCTCTGCAGCGCCTTTGACCTTGCGATTCATGAGTAGGCTGTGTGTGTGTGTGTGTGTGTGTGTGTGTGTGTGTGTGTGTGTGTGTGTGTGTGTGTGTGTGTGTGTGTGTGTGTGGCTGGATTGGGGTTGCGGGTGGACTACACAATGTGCAGTTTGCACTGGGCTGTGGGGAAAGAGATCCTGCTGTCTGACGGTACGTAATGGAATACTCCTTGTGAGAACGGTGTTGTGCCGAAAATCTCCCCGACAGAATTCTAGTTCTTCATTGCTGCAACTTGTTTGCTAGTTGAGATTTCTGCTCTTCACTCCGTTGTCAGTTTAGCCTACATTTCACTGATCTTAGTAGCAGAAAGCATTTTTGTTTTGGCTATTTGGCTAAGCAGTTTTCGTTTTGGCTATTTGTTTCAAGTGTATGTGGCGGTTCTAGCTTGTATGGCGCCCTGGGCGAACCCCCTTCAGCGCCCTGAGTGCGGGCGCCCCGTGCCGCCTCTGGCAAGATGTCGCCTGTACCTAAATCCGCTACTGATATGTATTAGTCTATGAATAAATCTCTGACAAAAATCGTCATCTCTCCCATGTCTTATTCGACTAATATTTTTGAAAGTGTAAGGATAATAATTCAGCCATAGTTGTTCTGAAATGTTTATTGCTTGCCAACATTTTACTCTCTCCTCTGTTTAATATAACACACATACATTCATTATTAATTTCGGTTGCCTATCCTGACGTGAAGTTTGTTCAAAAGAAAGTATTTTACTCTGATGTGTACCATAGAAAGTATTTGACTCTAGCCACAAAATTAAGGAAATTAGAAGGGGGGTGGGTTCTGGCAGGGGGAGAGAGATATTTCACAGGGAGTGCCATTACCACTTTTTTATTTTTTTAAAGCAAACACTTTATTTTCATATTAAAATCTCAGTCTATAGTGAAAATAATACCTTAGCTTTGTGGTAGCTTGTCCATCAAACATTTTTACGTTGATAAATCTGTAAAGACTACTAACACAATTTTGCCATTTATGTTGACGTTTTTGTCTCGTGTATATGACGCAATCGGCGGAGGGATAGCAGAAGCTTCAGGACAGTGAGACCTAGGCAGCGAGAGAGAAGGGCTATACGTTGCTTCAGATAGAGTAGGGGACGTGGAAAGATTTCGTTATACGCATTTGCGACGAAAGCAAATGTAAACTTTGGGATAATACAGCTAGACGTTTGAGCTGCCATCACTTTACGACTTGGTGGTCTACAGTGGAATATAAAAATGTCGTCTCCAAGTCCGGGTAAAAGGCGAATGGATACTGACGTGGTGAAACTGTATCCTTTCAGAACATAAACAACAGAAGAATTCAAGCTAGCTGCTAACGTTTTACACTAGTTAGCTAGCGATATTTTTTCGGTGGTTTTCCATCTTGCTACAGATGGCTAGTAATGACAGCTGCTTGAAATGCATAGTTTGTATAATAAATTAATAGCATTGATTATTGCTCACGTTTAATGGCAATAACGTTAACTATGTCTATTTAAAAAAAAGTGTATTTCTAATGCTAGCTAGCTAACGTTACAGTAGATAACTTGGCTTAGGTAGCTAGCTAACGTTACCTTGATGAATTGCATGCCACAGTTAGCTATGATGCCTAGCTAACGTTAGCTAATTAACCAGACCAGGCACAGAGACCGATAGAATGTGTTGCCAAGTTTGTTGCTAATTACCTGCTTGTTAGCTTTAGCTATCTTGTTTTTAAACCATTTAAAATGTTGGAACAAGGAGTATAACGTTAATTAGTTTGTTTTTTCAAACCAGCCAGGTGTATAAACAAAGCTCAGTATTTTTGACGTGGTTACAGTAGCTAATAAGCCCATATCAAAAAATATTGTCCGGCTAGCTAGCTATCGTTACACAAACGGACATCCTGTTGTTTTGCTCGAGTTGACCTAGCTAACTATCTTAACTTACCTAGTGGAAAATGCAATTTAAACTTAAAGATTTTTATATATTGTATGTATTATGAACCGAAATGACGAACATTGATTAAGACTCAAGCCTGCGGTCATGAAGGCTATTAGCTAAAGCACTTTTTATTCCATTTTCAGGTTGACTTATCACGTTTGTTTACATAACGCTACATGAAAACTGCTTTATTTCGACTATCACTGAGTCTCAAAGGCAAACTAAACGCGAGCCCTATCTGAGATTTGGTCCTTTTCGAAGTATAGCTAGCTATTTTGTTATTTTTTATTAAATTATGAATAACTTATCTATCACGAAAATACCAATCTTTTTATTTGATTAGCTGTTAAGTATGCTTTGCTAGGTAGGCAGAAATATTGGATTTGTATCTATCATAACATGGCTGCATTGCGGAATAGAATAGTTTGCAGAAAAGGTTATTCTCATATTTCGATAACCACTAAAGAACCATTGGCTAGAGAACTACGGCTTAACCATCTAGGATTGTGGGGCTTCATGGACTTGCGTTGTGCTGTCTAATTCTTTACTTTGCTTTCAACAACA
Organism: Salvelinus alpinus; assembly: GCF_045679555.1. NCBI lineage: Eukaryota > Metazoa > Chordata > Actinopteri > Salmoniformes > Salmonidae > Salvelinus > Salvelinus alpinus. The sequence goes on from NC_092096.1 coordinate 22,726,959, forward strand.
ACTCGAGAGTTCCCATTTTGTTATAGATCGCTTTCTGCCTTTATACATCTACAAAGAAAAGAACAAAGGCAATTTACAAAACTGTTTTTTAAAGTTCATTTTCGTTGTATATGCCAAAGTGCAGTGCAAAGTTATTGAAAAATATTCTAGGCCTATTGAAGTTCCCTGCAAGATTCAGGAGGGGGGAGAACAAGTTTTGTTTTTGTCCCCAGTGTGCCCTGCAGTGGAAGGGAGTTTAATGATTGGGTAGGTCTGTTACTACCCGGAAACCAGTAGAGGGTGGGACTAGGAACAGCTGATTGAGTGACCTCAGTTCTTGTTCAAATATGGGGTAGGAGGAGGGGTTGGAGAAAACCACAAACAACACTAAGCCCTTCCTCCGCTGAGAGTCACAAAAACAAGTGCTGCAGGGAAAAAGTTGTTGAACAAAGGCAGTTTTTTTCTAGTAGGGTGAAAATGCTTCTTTGTCAATACTTGCTGCTGAACCTTTTGCAGCTCTAGTTAAGCTTTTAGCCTACTTGTGCTTTTTTATTTTGTCATTGGGTGTAGTTGCCGGAGTTAAATGTGGATAGTGGTCACTTCTAGCAACAGCATTTGTTTCAGCTAGTTTTCGCCTCTTGTCTGTAGCCTGCATGATAGCCATGACAGTGTATTGTGAGCACGCACGAGTGTAGTGCTGTGAAGTGAACCCCAACTGTTCTCTGAAGATGTCACTGTGTCTGTGACGGGTCAGAGCAGGTTTACTCTTACTGGAAGCCACCTGCACAATCACATACAAGGACCTGTGTGTGGGGCATATGTTCAAGAAAAAAAGCTATTTGTGTGCATGCATGGCACGCTTGTGCGGACCTCCATCTACGCTTGAGTTGTCCTTGTTTGTGTATTAGCGGGGTTGGGGTCAGTGAAACTGCGCAGCTGTTTTGTGTGGAGTGTGTCCCTGCAGTAGGCAGCACAGCACAGTCCTCTGTGCTCCAGATCACCACAGCCTCCCCCATGTAACCAAAACCCGAAACTAACACCAGCTTTGGAGAGGGACTTCTTATGGGGCTGACTGACGCCGAGAACAAACCACACGCTTAATTTGCTGCGGCACAAGAGAGCTTAAAAATCTGGAGCAAGCTCAATAGGGACTTCATGTCAGAATGGCCTGGCCATGTAGCATAGGGTTTGAAACTCTTCCTAAGACAGAAAACAAAATGGGGATCTGCCTGTGACGTTGGCACCTACCTCCATAACATGGAATAGGTCAGGTCTGTCCTTCAGATTGAATGAAACAGTCCCAGTAGAGGTATGGAATGTCTTGTTACACTTCATGCTGCTGTAGGCGCACTCCCTCTTCTGTTTTTCTCTTCTGTCTCCCCATCTTCTGTTTCTCTCCTTTCCCTTTTTCCGTCTCCCTCTTGATCACTCACACCACATCAACGCTTGCTGTCTGAGTGGCAATGGATCTTGCATCACTAATCCCTGCAACATGAAATACCTATAATCTACTACATAAATCCACTTCTATCTACTGTTATATGGGACTGTTATAGCTAAGTTACACTGACTGCTTGAATATTTCCAGTTAATTGGTGACATACTGTACTGGTTGACTGGTATTTTTCTTTCTCAGCATCTCGTGTAGTGGGAATAAGCCTAACCCTGTGTCCTCACTCCTCTTTCACCTGCCTGGGCAGTACTTCACTGGATAGGCATCTTTTCAACAACATGTAGGCTTTGCATTGATCTGTGAAGGTGCACTTGTGTAGGAAGTGGTGCTCGTGAGGACCTGAGAGAGTCTCATTATTCTGTCATTTACCCTGGCTGTTGAACTGGAAGCCCCCAGGACTTCACAACCAACTGAGTACAATGGGCTATTATCTATAGCACTGTCGCTATACGGAATGACTACAAACTATGGTTTAAAAGACTTGGAGAGAGTTGAACAAAGTTTCCTCTTGTTCTTAAACACATGGACAAAAATATGTGAGCCATTTTTATATTTGAAGGTAGACACTTAGTATTGAGAATAGGTGTAGCCTACACTTAGCTTAGTATTCCAAAGGTACAGTAGACTTAACCCTAAGCACTGAAAGGGTAGAGCTGCAGCTTTCAAGGTGCGGGACTCTAACCCGGAAGCTTACAAGAAATCCTGCTATGCCCTGCGACGAACCATCAAACAGGCAAAGTGTCAATATAGGGTTAAGATTGATTCATACTACACCGGCTCCGACGCTCGTCTTATGTGGCAGGGCTTGCAAACTATTACAGACTACAAAGGGAAGCACAGCCGCGTGCTGCCCAGTGACACGAGCCTACCAGGCGAGCTAAACTTCTTCTATGCTCGCTTCGAGGCAAGCTACACTGAGGCATGCATGATAGCATCAGCTGTTCCGGATGACTTTGTGATCACGCTCTCCGTAGCCGACATGAGTAAGACCTTTAAACAGGTCAACATACACAAGGCTGCGGGGCCAGACAGATTACCAGGACGTGTGCTCCGGGCATGTGCTGACCAACTGGCAGGTGTCTTCACTGACATTTTCAACATGTCCCTGATTGAGTCTGTAATACCAACATATTTCAAGCAGACCACCATAGTCCCTGTGCCCAAGAACACAAAGGCAACCTGCCTAAATGACTACAGACCCGTAGCACTCACGTCCGTAGCCATGAAGTGCTTTGAAAGGTTGGTAATGGCTCACATCAACACCATTATCCCAGAAACCACTCCAATTTGCATACCGCCCAAACAGATCCACAGATGATGCAATCTCTATTGCACTCCACACTGCCCTTTCCCACCTGGACAAAAGGAACACTTATGTGAGAATGTTATTCATTGACTACAGCTCAGCGTTCAACACCATAGTACCCTCAAAGCTCATTACTAAGCTAAGGATCCTGGGACTAAACACCTCCCTCTGCAACTGGATCCTGGACTTCCTGACGTGCCGCCCCCAGGTGATGAGGGTAGGTAGCAACACATCTGCCACGCTGATCCTCAACACTGGAGCTCCACAGGGGTGCGTGCTCAGTCCCCTCCTGTACTCCCTATTCACCCACAACTGCTTGGCCAGGCACGACTCCAACACCATCATTAAGTTTGCAGACGACACAACAGTGTTAGGCCTGATCACTGACAATGACGAGACAGCCTATAGGGAGGAGGTCAGAGACCTGGCCGGGTGGTGCCAGAATAACAACATATCCCTCAATGTAACCAAGACTAAGGAGATGATTGTGAACTACAGGAAAAGGAGGACCGAGCATGCCCCCATTCCCATCGACAGGGCTGTAGTGGAGCAGGTTGAGAGCTTCAAGTTCCTTGGTGTCCACATCAACATCAAACTAGAATGGTCCAAACACACCAAGACAGTCGTGAAGAGGGCACGACAAAGCCTATTCCCCCTCAGGAAACTAAAAAGATTTGGCATGGGTACTGAGATCCTCAAAAAGTTCTACAGCTGCAACGTCGAGAGCATCCTGACTGGTTGCATCACTGCCTGGTACGGCAATTGCTTGGCCTCTGACCGCAAGGCACTACAGAGGGTAGTGCGTACGGCCCAGTACATCACTGGGGCTAAGAAGGCCCTAAAAATTGTCAAAGACCCCAGCCACTCCAGTCATAGACTGTTCTCTCTACTACCGCATGGCAAGCGGTACTGGAGTGCCAAGTCCAGGACAAAAAGGCTTCTCAACAGTTTTTACCCCCAAGTCATAAGACTCCTGAACAGGTAATCAAATGGCTACCCAGACTATTTGCATTGTGTGCCCCTCCCAACCCCTCTTTTTACACTGCTGCTACTCTGTTTATCATATATGCATAGTCACTTTAACTATACATTCATGTACATACTACCTCAATTGGGCCGACCAACCAGTGCTCCCGCACATTGGCTAACCGGGCTATCTGCATTGTGTCCCGCCACCCACCAACCCCTCTTTTACGCTACTGCTACTCTTCGTTCATCATATATGCATAGTCACTTTAACCATATCTACATGTACATACTACCTCAATCAGCCTGACTAACCGGTGTCTGTATGTAGCCTCGCTACTGTATATAGCCTCGCTACTGTATATAGCCTGTCTTTTTACTATTGTTTTATTTCTTTACTTACCTATTGTTCACCTAACACCTTTTTTGCACTATTGGTTAGAGCCTGTAAGTAAGCATTTCACTGTAAGGTCTACACCTGTTGTATTCGGCGCACGTGACAAATAAACTTTGATTTGATTTGAAGTTGTGCTCACAGTCGCAACAAGGGAAGATAACTTTTCTGAAGGTTCCCTTTAACATGTAGGGAACTTCTTCCTTACGTCGTTTTTTCTGATGTTGCCCATCTTGTGTTGTACTGAGTCAGTGACACATTTTCCTTACTTGAGAGTTAATCAGGATATGGATATTTTATTTGTATTATTATGGATATTCATAACCAGACATTGTTGTGTAAGGTTAAACCTCTCTCAGGCTGGGCTGGATAGGGCCTGAATCCCCAACTGAAAGCCCATAATAAGTGATTGGATAGCGGTTCTCTGAAGCATGTCGGACAGCCAGTGAATCTTCAGGGAGGTTGTGCTATGGGAGCCTGGGGCTGTGTTTTCATGTGCTTCGCTGGGCTGAGTTATCCGTCATCATTCCTGGAGTCGCCTGCCTCAAGGTCCGTCACTCAACTCAGCATCTTTTTGTGCGTGGGGGAAGGGGTCCATTGGGTGAGGTGGTCTGTGTGCATGTGGTACATTGTGTCTTTGCTGAAGTGACCCCAGAAGTGAAGGGTTGGGCTGGCAGGAACGCTTCCCTTCTTGTTAGACAGTGTGTGGGTCCCATTCCACTGCACACACATCCCAAGCAATGAGTCAATCAGGCAGTCACTGAGTGGAATACCAATTCTGGGCTTTAGCTGTCCTGGGTTTGGCCCCGTTGTGCCCCCTCGTCTGACATCCGGCCCTCATCAGCACGCCTTTGTCTGCCCTTACAGGAACCGTGTGACCCCCGTCCCTCCCTCTGCTGCTGTGTCAGTCCATGTGATGCCACATTGAACAGGTCCTTCACTGCATGGCCCCTTTGTTACAGGCCTGCACTAACTAGATTGCTGGCACACTGTAGGGAAGGAGCCAGTGGTTTTGTGTGGTGACTGAGACAAGGAGAAAAGGCTCCTGTTGATTCAGTGGGGACAATGAGAAAGGCCTATTGGGTATAATAGTAAGTCATATTTACCCTGCTGTATTATTACATTTGTGATGCTGTTTTACACTTTCAAACATTAGACCCCCACAGCCTACCGTCTTGTTTTCGCATTGGTCGATATTTGTAACGGTCTTCGTTACGATTCGTAAATCTGTTTCAGGGTTCTATAGCAGGAGCCCAGACCTGAGTGACGGGTTGTGTTTTCCAGGGTCTTGGATCAGGGCATCTGTGACAGTGGGAGATTTGAGGCCCTCTGTAATCCCACAGCGCTAACTGTAAAGGCTTCCTGCACGCATGGCTGAGTCGTCTCAGAAGAACAGATGGACTCCAGTTCCTGTCTTTGTCTCCCAACATTTGCTGCTGTTGCTGCTGCTGTTGCTGCTGCGTGTACATGGCTTGTCCTGTCCAATGGTTTGAAACACTAGGTTACATGTTAATCATTCTCTGGAATAGCAATGTTACCTTATTACAGCGTGCTCCATAGCCCATCAGCTGGTTAAATAGAAGTGGAATGAGAGTGAAGTTAATCTGTACAGTAATCAGTCCTATCAACACTTCCCTGGACTGTATCTGGTGATGGGGAGCTCTCTCTGTGGCTCTCCCTGGATCAGCTTACTAAAAGCAGCCCCTGTCGTGTGTGTTTTTGTGCAATGATTAATTTCTCTCCCTTTCCAGCTCCCCGACAAAGGCTGCTGCTAGCTACAGCCGTATCCACCCCACAACAAGCTGCCAAAGACGTCTTCTCTCTGTCCACATCTCCTTTATTCTTAGCTACAGTGAGCAGCACTCTTTAAGCAATCGCCTAGCGTTTTGTTTTTCTCAGCCCTCTCCATTCAAAGTAATGCAATCACAAGCCTGCCTGCATATGGATGGATGCCTGGTTTGGTTGTTTGATCGTACGTGGCGCAATGCTCTGTAAATAGATAGTTCATCTAGTGAGGGGGAGAGTGGCGTGGAGTGCTCACTCAGGGAGGGAGTCATTATTACTGCAGTGGGGGGGATTTCACACCAGAGAGGAGACAAAGAGAGAGAGCTAGGCCCTGGAAAGTGCCTGTAGTGTAGCTCACTGATCTAGCTAGCTCTCTCTGTTCCCAGACATGATCCTGTGCTGTGGTAAACATGTTGCGTTGTTGCAGAAGGTAGGTCCCTAAATGGCAGGTAATCCAAAGAAAGAAGACTAGTAGATTGTTGCAGATAGAAATGACATGAGCTGACATGATTCCTTATTCTACATGTCAAAGTGGCATGTTTGTTCTACGTAACATATTTCTATCTGAATGTTCCACAATGCTGTGCGTGCCCCAGGACTGTTCTGTTAGTCAGTGTTGTTTCTGGGTCACACAGGTTTAGCCTTTAGTGGTTTTGTAATGTAGCTCTGTCACAGACAGCCCCACCCCAAGGGGTAGATGTACCACCAGGGACAGGGAGGTACTATCAAGGCCTCTATCACCAGGCTGGGTGTGTCTCTCTAGGCCTGGCTGCTAGAGAGTGCCTGGGAAAGGCTGGATCAATTGGTCTAGCAGTCTCAAATCATATACGCTATATAATTTCATCCAATAAAATCTGATGTATCACGATTCTATATCACGATTCAATACTGCAATTTAGTGATTAATGTTCCAAACACATTGCTTACCATAGTAGGCTATGTCTGCTGCAGAGGTTCAAGAGAGAACCATGAGATATTTGATTACAAATATATGTATATTGCTGATAACATGTTGCCATTTGGGCCTCTGGAGCAAAAGTAGGGGGATCCACTTCTCCTTAATTACTCCATGTTGTTTTTTAACCATATCCAGACGTGTGACCCGTCCAAAGTAGAGTCTGTGACCATGTACCATAGTAGAGTCGGTGACCAGTACACCTCCAACACTTACCATAGTAGAGTCTGTGACCAGTACATCTCCAGCACGTACCATAGTAGAGTGTGACCAGTACATCTCCAGCACGTACCATAGTAGAGTCTGTGACCAGTACATCTCCAGCACGTACCATAGTAGAGTCTGTGACCAGTACATCTCCAGCACGTACCATAGTAGAGTCGGAGACCAGTACATCTCCAGCACGTACCATAGTAGAGTCTGTGACCAGTACATCTCCAGCACGTACCATAGTAGAGTCTGTGACCAGTACATCTCCAGCACGTACCATAGTAGAGTCTGTGACCAGTACATCTCCAGCACGTAGCATAGTAGAGTCTGTGACCAGTACATCTCCAGCACGTACCATAGTAGAGTCGGTGACCAGTACATCTCCAGCACGTACCATAGTAGAGTCTGTGACCAGTACATCTCCAGCACGTACCATAGTAGAGTCTGTGACCAGTACATCTCCAGCACGTACCATAGTAGAGTCTGTGACCAGTACATCTCCAGCACGTACCATAGTAGAGTCTGTGACCAGTACATCTCCAGCACGTACCATAGTAGAGTCTGTGACCAGTACATCTCCAGCACGTACCATAGTAGAGTCTGTGACCAGTACATCTCCAGCACGTACCATAGTAGAGTCTGTGACCAGTACATCTCCAGCACGTACCATAGTAGAGTCTGTGACCAGTACATCTCCAGCACGTACCATAGTAGAGTCTGTGACCAGTACATCTCCAGCACGTACCATAGTAGAGTCTGTGACCAGTACATCTCCAGCACGTACCATAGTAGAGTCTGTGACCAGTACATCTCCAGCACGTACCATAGTAGAGTCTGTGACCAGTACATCTCCAGCACGTACCATAGTAGAGTCTGTGACCAGTACATCTCCAGCACGTACCATAGTAGAGTCTGTGACCAGTACATCTCCAGCACGTACCATAGTAGAGTCTGCGACCAGTACATCTCCAGCACGTAGCATGGCGTACATGCCTCAGTGGGGAAATGCAGTTGGTTATAGATGAGATTTAAATAGAATTGGAATGCCTGAAGCTAGATGACAAGTTAGTAAGATTGCTGTGTATTGTACAGTTAGTCTCAGGGTACAGAATTAAATAGACCATATTATGTTTCTCTGTCCCAGTGTCTTGAAGATGAGCTCTGTGATATCCACTTCTTTTGAGATGCAAGGACCAGTGGAAGTAGGGAAATCAGTCCCTTAAATGTTGTTGAGCTTAACTTGTTGACTTCTATAGGTCACTGGTGCTGGAGAAAGCTAAATGGGCCTATACGTTACTGTAGGTCGCCATATTCAATTCACATCAAAGCTAAGGAAGGAAGTTCACTGCCAGTCTTGGATGGAAACGTATACACTACCATTCAAAAGTTGGGTCACTTAGAAATGTCCTTGTTTTTGAAAGAAAATCACTTTTTTTTGTCCATTTAAAATAACATCAAATTGATCAGAAATACAGTGTAGACAATGTTAATGTAAAAACGGAAGATCTCGTACAGCGCTGTGTACTACTCCCTTCACAGAACAGCGCATCCCGCAGTCTCCTCTTCACTGTTGACGTTGAGACTGGTGTTTTGCGGGTACTATTTAATGAAGCTGCCAGTTGAGGACTTGTGAGGCGTCTGTTTCTCAAACTAGACACTAAATGTACTTGTCCTCTTTCTCAGTTGTGCACCGGGGCCACCCACTCCTTTCTATTCTGGTTAGAGCCAGTTTGCGCTGCTCTGTGAAGGGAGTAGTACACAGCGTTGTACCAGATCTTCAGTGTCTTGGCAATTTCTCGCATGGAATAGCCTTAATTTCCCAGAACAAGAATAGACTGACGAGTTTCAGAAGAAAGTTTTTTGTTTCTGGCCATTTTGAGCCTGTAATCGAGCCCACAAATGCTGATGCTCCAGATACTCAACTAGTCTAAAGATGGCCAGTATTATTGCTTCTTTAATCAGAACAACAGTTTTCAGCTATGCTAACATAATTGCAGAAGGGTTTTCTGATGATCAATTAGCCTTTTAAAATGATAAACTTGGATTAGCTAACACAACGTGCCATTGGAACACAGGAGTGATGGTTGCTGATAATGGTCCTCTTTACGCCTGTGTAGATATTCCATAAAAAGTCAGCCGTTTCCAGCTACAATAGTCATTTACACCATTAACATTGTCTACACTGTATTTCTGATCAATTTGATGTTATTTTAATGGACAAAACATTTGCTTTTCAAAAACAAGGACATTTCTAAGTGACCCCAAACTTTTGAACAGTAGTGTATATTTGGGATTTGTACAAGAAAAATCTAAGTGTGCCTGACCATCTGGTCATGTAAAACCCCCTGTACTGTAGAGAAATGCCGTCATACCCTGTCCTTCAGATGAATAGACATGTTTCTCCTCAGTCTTTCCCGTTTATTTGACTCCGGTGTTGGTTTTAGACTGTTTCCTTTTGGATTAGATTTTGCTGCTCCTTTTCAATACTGAATTGGGAGGAAATGGAGAACAACTAAGTGGCAACTTGGTTTATTCTAGGCCAAAAGCTATACGATCATCGAAGTTACAATTTAGGCTTGGGGTTACTGAATGGGTGGTGGGAAGCCCCAGGCTGCGTCCCAAATCTCACTCTATTCCCTACGTAGTGCACTACTTTTAAAACTAGCCCCATGGGATGCAGCTCTAGTCTAAGAGACTGGAGTTGTCCTGCACAACAGGGCTCCAGTTGAGAAGCCCCAGAGCAGTGTTGGAGGAGTGTTGGGACAGTGAGTAAAAGTCGACACAAAACCCTTCCCTGAGGCGAGGGCAGGAAAGGGAAGTGGGAACAGCTGGTGAAAGGCTGCAGCAGTCTCACTCCCTCCTACCGTGGCACCCCACCTGCATTCACTTATCACTGCAGACCAGGGAGTGGAGGAGGGAGGACGACAACACCTAGCACTTCAATGATATGGCCTTTTCACAACCTGATTTCCAAGTTTGTTACATTGACATTGCTTAGGCTAATTGCTTTGCTGCTCTTAAAGCAAAAGCCTAATAGCCTGTCTCAGTAACTGGTCTTTAACTTTCACGTTTTTTGCGATTCATTCAAGACAGCCTGTCTTAAAAAATATATATATTTCACCATTATTTAACCAGGTAGGCTAGTTGAGAACAAGTTCTCATTTGTAACTGCGACCTGGCCAAGATAAAGCAAAGCAGTTCGACACATACAACAACACAGAGTTACACATGGAATAAACAAACTTAGTCAATAATACAGTAGAAAAGTCTATATACAGTGTGTGCGAAGGAGGTAGGATAAGGGAGGTAAGGCAATAAATAGGCCATGGTGGCGAAGTAATTACAATATAGCAATTAAACACTGGAATGGTAGATGTGCAGAAGATGAATGTGCAAGTAGAGATAATGGGGTGCAAAGGAGCAAGATAGATAGATGAATACAGTATGGGGATGAGGTAGTTGGATGGGCTATGCACAGGTGCAGTGATCTGTGAGCTGCTCTGACAACTGGTACTTAAAGCTAGTGAGGGAGATATGAGTCTCCAGCTTCAGTGATTTTTGCAGTTCATTCCAGTCATTGGCAGCAGAGAACTGGAAGGAAAGGTGGCCAAAGGAAGACTTGGCTTTGGGGATGAACAGTGAGATATACCTGCTGGAGCGCGTGCTACGGGTGGGTGCTGCTATGGTGACCAGTGAGCTGAGATAAGGCGGGGCTTTACCTAGCAGAGACTTGTAGATAACCTGGAGCCAGTGGGTCTCTAAGTGTTGATGAAAGTAAAATGGCTGACTTGGTGGCTCCTCAGGAGTTTGGCTATGCTACCACCCTTGAAGCCTGTGAAGGCACAAGGCCTATATACTCCAGAGGCTGCTAGCTCTGTGAACCCAGCTCTGTCAGTGCAGGCTAATGCTTGGCTAACTCTCCAGCTAACAGCTGCAGTCATGTCCGTGATTCAATAAGGAGTTAATGAGCAATAAGGGCGGATGAAGTGATAGATCAGGGCGGGGGGAGAGAGGAGCAGGTCACTGGAGTTTCCTGCTGGTGTACTATGGGGAGTTTTAGTTTGGCGGCGAGCAGATTTAATCACGCTCGGAACGGCCCTACTTTTCCTCGTCTTGCCGTGGCCTCGGTCGAGGACTGTTGCCATGCCATACTGGTAGTCTGTGTTGTGTTTTGTGTTCCTAGACTCAGTGTAGTGAGGTCACTCACAGTAATCCTGCTTGGCATTGGCACATGGCAACACTTTCTTTCTGTCTTTCTCTCTCTCTATAATGCCCTATGTCAGAGAGTGGACCTGTCATGTGAGAAAGGACAGCATTGTTGCTGGCTTATTTTTGTGTAGTTCAGCACTCTGTGTCCTAATATTGGCTCTTCTTTTTTGAACTTGCGTCTTTCTCTAGTTCTTTCTCTCTCCGTCTTCCTCCTCACCCTTAAGGACTTCTTTGTTTCCTGCCTTTCATCTGCAAGGCCTTTGATTGCACATTGGGGCCCAGAGAGAGAGGGGGTGTGTACGTGCCTGTGTTCAGAAGCACTATTCACCAGTGAACATTGGTGAAAGGTGCCGGTGCACATCTGAGAAGGGCATCTGAGTTCACCCTTTCAAATAGTCATTTGCTCTATCCTGCCTGGAGTGCAAGATGGGAAGGGTTTGCTGTTTTGGGTCTATTCTCTTGGTCCTTTAAGCCAGGCAAGCTCAATCAAGCACAAATAATGTAGGTAATCCATGTAGGCAGGTAATCAGGGGGTAATTAATGAGCTGACCATTGCATGGGTAGTTGGTAAATATTTGTCCTGCCGCACATGGCCGGTGTAAAGTGGTACAGTGTTCCAAATGGCACCCTATTCCCTACATAGTGCACTACTTTTTACCAGAGCTCTACTGGAGCCCTATTCCCTACATAGTGCACTACCTTTCACCAGAGCCCTGCTGGAGCCCTGGCATTAATGGAGGGAGGAGTATGCTGCCTGCCAGCCCTTGGCCTCTGCTCTGCTCTCTCAGCACCTTTATGGTTCATCATCATCCTCTTCTCACTCACACACTGTGACATCACTGTAGCCATCGGCCTTGCAGTGTGCTGTGATGTCATTTGGATTTGTTATGATCACCAGATCTGCCGTGAGGCTAGGTCAGCATTCACCAGGATGATCTCGCTCTCTCTCTGTCTCTCTGTCTGTCTTTCTCTTTTCTTTTTTTTTTTCTTCTTTTTTTTTTTATAAATATCTTGGCTCTGCAAGAATTTGGAAGAGGGCCTGATACACTCCACAGCATGGGACAGCCATCTTTCTTTTGTCTGTTTATGTTGGTGGGAGTTCGATCAGGAGATGTTTTTGTCTGGTCTGCATTCCTCTTGAAGAGAGCTGACTTCACTTCACCTCAGTGTTCAGCCAATGTCGTGTCAGGTCTCTGAATAACTTTCCCATTACTTTGCTTTCTAAAGTGGGAAAATGTTTGAGTGGTTACACCACGTTACAGCACATAGCCATTTATGATAATTATCGTGTTTGTTTTCAGTCTTTTTGCTCCGGGGATATTTTTACTCCGGGTGAGTCAGAGAGGGACGATAGTATTGGTCAGAATGGCCTGAGGGGCTAGGCCCTTAGGCAAGATGTGATGTCTAGACCAGACCAAACCAGTGTTGGTGAGTGTCCAAACAGAATACATTAAAAAACATGTCTGTTGTCTCACAGGGAAGCCGATTGATTGGGCCCCTGAGGTATTAGATTATGTGTGTGCGTAATGGGATATTGACCTAATGGCCCTCTGCAGATTATGATTAAATCTATGCAGATCCCAGGTGGGGGGATGGAGGGGTGCCTAGTGACGAGATGGGAGAAAACAGGAGGGATGAAAGGAAGGATAGGGTGAGTTAGCAACTGCTTCTCCTGTGTCACCATCATGACATATGTCAAACTGGAGTTAGTGGAAGTTCGTATGGAATTGTTAGTAAATTGCAGTAGGGCTTGAGAGGCAAGGTAAACCTGCTCATCTCCCTCTGTTTTAGTAGCTGTCAGGCTGTATAGCCAACTGTCTTCTGCTGCATCAGTCAGTGTAACAGTTGGAGTTTAGGCAGGTTAGTAGCCCAACACCCTCTTAACACCTGAGCTGCCCTCACATCACTGTGTGTGTGGAGTTGACAATGACATGGTTTTATTTTCTGGCCAGGAAGAATGAGTGAATAAACTGCTACACAGCTTCCTGGGCTGTCTCAATATAAAAAAAACAGTGGGATCTGACTGTAAAACTGTTACTAAATCATGACGGACGGTGAGACCCTTGAATCCATCGGCGGACGGGTTCGTTCACAGGCCACTGGGTATGGAGGCAGAGAGAGAGTGTGTGTTTCTTGCTGTGTGAATGTATTTTTAGTTTTTGTGTATGCAGGTTTCGTGTGTTTTGTGTTCATGTCGTGTGTGTTTTGTGTTCATGTCGTGTGTGTGTGACCAGACAAAGACAGTAGGTCCTCTGCCACGTGTGATTGGGCCAGGCAGGGCTGGTGTTGGCAGGCCGACTCTGCTCTGTAGGAGATGTAGCTCTATCACCTGTTTAGTGGCCGTGCTCAATATGCCCAGTGTCAGTTAGTCTGTGAGGCGTCTGCTGGTCACTACTGCTGACTCAACCCCATTTAATAACCCTAACCCCCTTCTCCTCCTCACTACCCTTCAACACGTCCCTTTCCCATCCTCAAGGGGAACTTTTGTCTCCTAGTAAACACTAGTAATTCCCTACTGGTAGATTCCCCTGACATGAAGGCTGGATTAACATGGAGATAAAGACAAAGAGTAGGCCTGAGCTTTCTGATAAAACAACCATATTGATCCCTTGTCTTGAATTGTGTTCAGACAGACTCCTATAGACAGGTACAGCACATGAAGGGTTTGTTTTGTCAATAGTGGCTACTCATAAGTGTGTACATTGTGTCCTCGTTAAAGGATAAGTACTAGGCTGACATGCTGATCAGACCGCACACGCGCCATCACTCGCATGTTGATTTTGTCCCCCCCACACCAGACGCGATCAGGACACGCAGGTTGAAATATCAATACTCTGAATCAACGATATTCATTTGGGGACAGGTCGAAAAGCATTAAACATTTATGGTAAGTTAGCTAGCTAGCTTGCTGTTGTCCTGGGATATAAACATTGGGCTGTTATTTTACAGTTAAATTTGACAGTTAAAAGGGTCAACAGAGTCCGTTTCTAGTAATCTCTCGTCCTTCAAGCGTCTTTGGACTTGATATGACGGTTGGCAACCACCTTTAATGTGCATTACCACTACCGACTGGAGTGTGAACTTCAGTTCGTCTTTCCATCACCCGGCCTCTCCACTGGTGCAGTGGTCTAAAGCACTGCATCACAGTGCTAGCTGTGCCATTAGAGATTCTGGGTTTGAGTCCAGGCACTGTTGCAGCCGGCCGCGACCGGGAGACCCATTGTGAGGCGCACAATTGGCACAGCGTCCGGTTTAGGGGAAGGTTTGGCCGGCAGGTATGTCCTTGTCCCATCGCGCACTAGCAACTCCTGTGGCGGGACGGGTGTAGTGCATGCTGACACGGTCGCCAGGTGTACGGTGTTTCCTCCTACACACTGGTGCGGCTGGCTTCCAGGTTAAGTGGGCATTGGGTCATGAAGCAGTGCGGCTTGGTTGTGTTTCGGAGGACGCACGGCTCTCGACCTTCAACTCTCCCGAGTCGTCCGTACGGGAGTTGCAGCGATGAGACAAGACTGTAACTACCAATTGGATACCACAACATTGGAGAGATAAAGGGATAAAATATATATTTTTATTCTTTCAATCACCAACGTGGGTATATGCTCCTAATAACCAATGAGATGGCACGTGGGTATATGCTCCTAAACAAAACAACGAGAGGCGGGACTTGCAGCGAGTCAAGCGTCACAAATGAAACCAAGTTCTAATTTAGCGCCTGGCTACGCAGATGCGCATGAGCAGTGTGGCTGCAATGATTGAGTAACATGTATGTGAAGATGTATTTTGTGACGCAAGCGGTGTGGTCAGCGTGTTAGCTGTATTGCTGGCTGGCTACTGTTTCCTTTAACTTCATCAAATCAACTGATGTCTGTGTTGTATTAGACTGTCAAAGCCTTGTTTTGAAATTGTGTCATCCAAAATGGCTATCGGTTGCTACCCAACACACTACAGTACTTCCTTTCTGAGAGCAACACTTCTTGTGACATGTCGGGACTCACTCAATCTGCCCTTGCATGTTCCGCAGAGCTTAAAATAACCTTCAGTTTGATTTAACCCTTTGGGGGTGGGTCACTACTCCACTAATGGGATCCCAGCCTACTCTGTCAGGATCCACAGCCAGCTGCTGCTGTGAGTCAGAACATGATGGCTCTCTGTTTGAATCACTCTCTCTTTTTTTCTCCCTCTTCCTTTCTCTTTTGCTGCTTTTCTCTTCTCTAGCCCCCTTGCTCTCTTCTCTAGCTCTCTTCTCTAGCTCTCTTCTCTAGCTCTCTTCTCTAGCTCTCTTCTCTAGCCCCCTTGCTCTCTTCTCTAGCCCCCTTGCTCTCTTCTCTAGCCCCCTTGCTCTCTTCTCTAGCCCCCTTGCTCTCTTCTCTAGCTCTCTTCTCTAGCCCCCTTGCTCTCTTCTCTAGCCCCCTTGCTCTCTTCTCTAGCCCCCTTGCTCTCTTCTCTAGACCCCCCGCGCTCTCTTCTCTAGACCCCTTGCGCGCTCTCTTCTCTAGCCCGCCCCCGCTCTCGCTTCTCTAGCCCCCCCGCTCTCTTCTCTAGCCCCCTTGCGCGCTCTCTTCTCTAGCCCGCCCCCGCTCTCGCTTCTCTAGCCCCCCCGCTCTCTTCTCTAGCATTCTCCCCCCCTCAGCCAGCAGTGGGTAATCTCTCTGTGATGAATCTAGCTCAAATGTACTAGAGTGGGATGTAGACTAAAATCTCTGGATGATGTGAGATGGGATAACATGACCCCATACTGTACTGAGTGGCAACGGGAGATGGGGGATAACATGACCCCATACTGTACTGAGTGGTAACGGGAGATGGGGGATAACATGACACTGTACTGAGTGGTAACGGGAGATGGGGGATAACATGACCCCGTACTGTACTGAGTGGTAACGGGAGATGGGGGATAACATGACCCCATACTGTACTGAGTGGTAACGGGAGATGGGGGATAACATGACCCCATACTGTACTGAGTGGTAACGGGAGATGGGGGATAACATGACCCCATACTGTACTGAGTGGTAACGGGAGATGGGGGATAACATGACCCCATACTGTACTGAGTGGTAACGGGAGATGGGGGATAACATGACCCCGTACTGTACTGAGTGGTAACGGGAGATGGGGGATAACATGACCCCGTACTGTACTGAGTGGTAACGGGAGATGGGGGATAACATGACCCCGTACTGTACTGAGTGGTAACGGGAGATGGGGGATAACATGACCCCATACTGTACTGAGTGGTAACGGGAGATGGGGGATAACATGACACTGTACTGAGTGGTAACGGGAGATGGGGGATAACATGACACTGTACTGAGTGGTAACGGGAGATGGGGGATAACATGACCCCGTACTGTACTGAGTGGTAACGGGAGATGGGGGATAACATGACCCCGTACTGTACTGAGTGGTAACGGGAGATGGGGGATAACATGACCCCATACTGTACTGAGTGGTAACGGGAGATGGGGGATAACATGACCCCATACTGTACTGAGTGGTAACGGGAGATGGGGGATAACATGACCCCATACTGTACTGAGTGGTAACGGGAGATGGGGGATAACATGACCCCATACTGTACTGAGTGGTAACGGGAGATGGGGGATAACATGACCCCATACTGTACTGAGTGGTAACGGGAGATGGGGGATAACATGACCCCATACTGTACTGAGTGGTAACGGGAGATGGGGGATAACATGACCCCATACTGTACTGAGTGGTAACGGGAGATGGGGGATAACATGACCCCATACTGTACTGAGTGGTAACGGGAGATGGGGGATAACATGACCCCATACTGTACTGAGTGGTAACGGGAGATGGGGGATAACATGACCCCATACTGTACTGAGTGGTAACGGGAGATGGGGGATAACATGACCCCATACTGTACTGAGTGGTAACGGGAGATGGGGGATAACATGACCCCATACTGTACTGAGTGGTAACGGGAGATGGGGGATAACATGACCCCATACTGTACTGAGTGGTAACGGGAGATGGGAGATAACATGACCCCATACTGTACTGAGTGATAACGGGAGATGGGAGATAACATGACCCCATACTGTACTGAGTGATAACGGGAGATGGGGGATAACATGACCCCATACTGTACTGAGTGGTAACGGGAGATGGGGGATAACATGACCCCATACTGTACTGAGTGGTAACGGGAGATGGGGGATAACATGACCCCATACTGTACTGAGTGATAACGGGAGATGGGGGATAACATGACCCCATACTGTACTGAGTGATAACGGGAGATGGGGGATAACATGACCCCATACTGTACTGAGTGGTAACGGGAGATGGGGGATAACATGACCCCATACTGTACTGAGTGGTAACGGGAGATGGGGGATAACATGACCCCATACTGTACTGAGTGGTAACGGGAGATGGGGGATAACATGACCCCATACTGTACTGAGTGGTAACGGGAGATGGGGGATAACATGACCCCATACTGTACTGAGTGGTAACGGGAGATGGGGGATAACATGACCCCATACTGTACTGAGTGGTAACGGGAGATGGGAGATAACATGACCCCGTACTGTACTGAGTGGTAACGGGAGATGGGGGATAACATGACCCCGTACTGTACTGAGTGGTAACGGGAGATGGGGGATAACATGACCCCGTACTGTACTGAGTGGTAACGGGAGATGGGGGATAACATGACCCCATACTGTACTGAGTGGTAACGGGAGATGGGGGATAACATGACCCCATACTGTACTGAGTGGTAACGGGAGATGGGGGATAACATGACCCCATACTGTACTGAGTGGTAACGGGAGATGGGGGATAACATGACCCCATACTGTACTGAGTGGTAACGGGAGATGGGGGATAACATGACCCCATACTGTACTGAGTGGTAACGGGAGATGGGGGATAACATGACCCCGTACTGTACTGAGTGGTAACGGGAGATGGGGGATAACATGACCCCATACTGTACTGAGTGGTAACGGGAGATGGGGGATATCCTTTTCTTAACCAGTTGTGCTAAGGGGTAGGGGGCACCCTATTCCCTACATAGTACACTACTTTTGACCAAGTAGTGCACTATATATGGAATAGGGTGCCATTTGGGAAGAAATCCTCAGTGATTACTGTAATTAACTTGGTGTATCTGGAGTCGTGGGCATTAAATGGCCAGAAGAGGAGAGATCCACCTGAAGACTGGCAGATTATCCAACGTCTCTTTGGAATAGAATTTAAATGGGTATGTCACACTCCAGATGAGGGAGTCAAACACATGAAAAACACAAGCCTAGTCCCAGATCTGTATGTGCCACTCTTGATTCAGCCGCCAGCTCTGACTATTGTAAAACATGTCATGTATGGCAGGACAACAATAGCACCAGGACTGTTGGCTAAAGATACAGATTATGGACCAGGCTAGAGATTGGCAAATCTCATAATCCCTTTAGATAACCGGTAAAAGACAACACCACACAAAGCAACAGAACACCAGTTGTTGGAAGCATTTGATTCTCACTCTCTATTGAAACGTGTTGTAGATCTGCAGAGCTTGACTTATGGGGCAGCAGGAAGCCTAGTGGTTAGAGTGTTGGGCCAGTAAACGAAAGTTTGCTAGATCAAATCCCCAAGCTGACAAGGTAAAAATCTGTCGTTCTGTCCCTGAACAAGGCATTTAACCAACTGTTCCTAGGCTGTCATTGTCAATTAGAATTTGTTCTTAACTGACTTGCCTAGTTAAAGGTTAAAAAAATATGTGTGTGTGTGTATATGTGCTGTAAACTGCTCCTAGCCCCCAGATGAGAACAGTAGCAGTGTGGTAAAAGGCCAGGTTGACAACAGTAGCGGTGTGGTAAAAGGCCAGGTTGACAACAGTAGCGGCGTGGTAAAAGGCCAGGTTGACAACAGTAGCGGCGTGGTAAAAGGCCAGGTTGACAACAGTAGCGGCGTGGTAAAAGCAGCTCTCTCTGGGTCTTACTGTCTTCCTGTCTGTACTATATCATGTTGACTAGTGAGGGGGGGTGTGTGTTTTGAAAACTGTAGTCTGATTTGATGGCCCTGGTGGTTGGGCTCTCTTTCCTGGAGAATGGTGACACTAGAGATAACAACAGAAATAAGAGGGCTATTAGATAATAGTGGTTTGAGTGGATGGATCAGCAGAGGTGTGTGGGTGGCATGTCGCGCACGTGTGGATATGAAGGAAACGTAATAATCCAGCTAATTGTTGACGTTGATTTCATAGACGTACTGACAGAACAGAGGGTAGTCGAGGAAAGCCTCAGTGGATTTTGTTCCCTTTGATTGGTTATCATTACCTCTTACAAGCTATTCTCTTCTCATTGAGCGGGAGAGACGGAGAGAGGTCGGATAGACCAGTTAGCTGACAACGATGCACATGCTTAAATGGGGGGGAAGGCTGTGTTATGGTTTTGGATGGCCAAATAGCTAGCTACAATGACAAGCTACCATGTGGAGAATCGTAGGTGGCTCGTTTCAGCTAGTTCCATCTTGTTCTTGATACCATGTCTTGTATTGAGGTGTTTTGACTGTCACCTCTATGCTAATTTGGCAAAAATTCGCTAGCTAGCAAACCAACTGTAACAAAGTGTTTGAGACAAGTGCTCATTTTGCAAATGTATTTGTTTTCAATAAACAATGGAGACTAAATATTTGTATTTTATTTAACCTTTATTTAACTAGGTAAGTCAGTTAAGAACAAATTCTTATTTACAATGACGGCCTACCGGAGAATAGTGGGTTAACTGCCTTGTTCAGGGGCAGATTTTTACCTTGTCAGCTCAGGAATTCGATCCAGCAACCTTTCGGTTACTGGCCCAACGCTCCAACCACTAGGCTACCTGCCTCCCCAAATATAAACATAGTTTACATGTTGTCAACAATCTAAGCCAACCCGTCAGTTTTGGTCCATAGTTGCGCACGTGTCGGTTTTGTTGCTAAACGACCAACCCGTTTATAGTGTTCTCTCCTCCACTCCATTGTGAGGAAGCTTGTGGTGACATTCCACAGAGAAAGCGTTTCCTCATCAGCAGGCGCATTATCATATTAATGAGGTCAAACATTTCTGTGACCCAAAACAAAGAGAAATGAGAGATTTGTATTA
Source organism: Salvelinus alpinus (assembly GCF_045679555.1). NCBI lineage: Eukaryota > Metazoa > Chordata > Actinopteri > Salmoniformes > Salmonidae > Salvelinus > Salvelinus alpinus. The sequence continues at coordinate 22,747,340 of NC_092096.1, forward strand.
TTTATTTAGCTGCAGCCACCTCCGCTAGCGTTTCAGGTTGTTTTGTAATTCAAATCCAGTGTGTCCAATATCCATTATCCTTAACCTCCTTCAACACAGCATCGAGAGCAAGCACGAAGTCACGATCCTCAGCGGACTCAATGAATTTGTAGTGAAGTTTTATGGACAACAAGGAAGTAAGTGTCTTTTATGTTATGGAAATGTTTCTGTCCTATTTACCTATCAACTGCCTTCTGTTCAAGATGCCATTTTGAAGTCCCGCCCCTAATCAAATAACTAAAGACATTCTCCATTGTTAAAGTGATCTCCTAGTTCATTACAAAATTAATCCCGGACTAAACCACTGAGGTCTGAAAGCATCTGACAAACATTGACTTTGAAATGAAGAACCACTAATTATCACAGGTTTCAAGTATTTGTTCATATGTCATGAATCACTATCATGTCTGAAGTTTACTCATGAGAGAACCACAACAGAGAGTCAGTTATGAAGGTCCTGTTGGACTGAAGCCCTCAGGTCAGCTACCACAGGAATGTCTCCTGCTCTGAATGCTGAGTGAAGTTCCAGGGCAGGGTGTAAAAGGGATTGGAACGTGGCCTGTACAGAAGGTGTAGGTGGAGGTACTTCTCACCATGTTTTTCACATCTGTAGTACCAAACCCTCCCCTGATTGCACAGCAATAAAGAGAGGAAGTTTGTGTGTGGCTATGATGCAGACAACAGCATTCTGGGAAATTACTCTTTGGAGTGTGTACACTAGTGTCTGTTTTCTGTGTGTGTGTGTGTATATGCATGTGCTGTCCCGTTCCAGTTCGGCACGACCCTCTGGTTCTGCACCAGGTATTCTGGTGGATCAGGACCCACACAAGCCCTCTCCATTGGGACCCAGTCATGGGATGTCTTTATATTATGGAGATTGATCTGGAAGTAAAGAGCTCTTCGCTGCCTATGGCTAAAGTACATTACTGTGTAGAATCAAAGGAAAATCAATGCCTGCTCATTTTACCTCCACGGTGCCTGTTGATGTTAGTGGTGTGGAGTAGACTGTTCCTGACTGTTGATGTCAGTGGTGTGGAGTAGACTGTTCCTGACTGTTGATGTCAGTGGTGTGGAGTAGACTGTTCCTGACTGTTGATGTCAGTGGTGTGGAGTAGACTGTTCCTGACTGTTGATGTCAGTGGTGTGGAGTAGACTGTTCCTGACTGTTGATGTCAGTGGTGTGGAGAAGACTGTTCCTGACTGTTGATGTCAGTGGTGTGGAGAAGACTGTTCCTGACTGTTGATGTCAGTGGTGTGGAGTAGACTGTTCCTGACTGTTGATGTCAGTGGTGTGGAGTAGACTGTTCCTGACTGTTGATGTCAGTGGTGTGGAGTAGACTGTTCCTGACTGTTGATGGTAGTGGTGTGGAGTAGACTGTTCCTGACTGATGTCAGTGGTGTGGAGAAGACTGTTCCTGACTGTTGATGTCAGTGGTGTGGAGTAGACTGTTCCTGACTGTTGATGTCAGTGGTGTGGAGTAGACTGTTCCTGACTGTTGATGGCAGTGGTGTGGAGTAGACTGTTCCTGACTGTTGATGTCAGTGGTGTGGAGAAGACTGTTGGTGTTAGTGATATAGAGTAGACTGTTCCTGACTGATGTCAGTGGTGTGGAGAAGACTGTTCCTGACTGTTGATGTCAGTGGTGTGGAGAAGACTGTTGGTGTTAGTGATATAGAGTAGACTGTTCCTGACTGTTGATGTCAGTGGTGTGGAGTAGACTGTTCCTGACTGTTGATGTCAGTGGTGTGGAGTAGACTGTTCCTGACTGTTGATGTCAGTGGTGTGGAGAAGACTGTTCCTGACTGTTGATGTCAGTGGTATAGAGTAGACTGTTCCTCTGACCGTTGTGAAGGGCTACAGCCTTGCAGTGTCAAGTCCATAGGGTTTCTATGGTTAACTGCTGTAATCCCTGTACTCATATTAAGTATCTCCCTCAATGTCAGTAGTATATAAGCCTACCAGACCTGGGTTGAAGTACTATTTCAGATCTCAATTACTTTCACATGCATTCAAAGTATTCATATCTTACATTTGAAAAGACAAGTTGTTGAATATTTTAATGTATTTGGAAATACACTTGGAAAGTAGTTGATATACTCAAACACACTCCCATGTATTTGAAAATGCTGTCAACTGTTTGTTTTTTTTGTTTTTTTTACAAATAACCATTCAAATACTCAAGTACTTGTTTTGGGCTGTGCATTTGAAAATACTCATAGTTTTTTTATTTTTAAATACCAGATACTGTGAACCCAGGACTGAATCCTACATGATGTCTATGTACATGTGTGGGAAAAAGGCACCGCACATTGCATTCTATGTTCCTAATGTGTTTTTTTGGTGACAATGTTGGTCACCAATCAACCACATGGCAGCATAGGTCTATATTGCGACCTGCAGAGTCTCATAGGTCTATATTGCGACCTGCAGAGTCTCATAGGTCTATATTGCGACCTGCAGAGTCTCATAGGTCTATATTGCGACCTGCAGATTCTCATAGGTCTATATTGTGACCTGCAGAGTCTCATAGGTCTATATTGTGACCTGCAGAGTCTCATAGGTCTATATTGTGACCTGCAGACTCTCATAGGTCTATATTGTGACCTGCAGACTCTCATAGGTCTATATTGTGACCTGCAGACTCTCATAGGTCTAGATTGTGACCTGCAGACTCTCATAGGTCTAGATTGTGACCTGCAGACTCTCATAGGTCTAGATTGTGACCTGCAGACTCTCATAGGTCTAGATTGTGACCTGCAGACTCTCATAGGTCTAGATTGTGACCTGCAGACTCTCATAGGTCTAGATTGTGACCTGCAGACTCTCATAGGTCTAGATTGTGACCTGCAGACTCTCATAGGTCTAGATTGTGACCTGCAGACTCTCATAGGTCTAGATTGTGACCTGCAGACTCTCATAGGTCTAGATTGTGACCTGCAGACTCTCATAGGTCTAGATTGTGACCTGCAGACTCTCATAGGTCTAGATTGTGACCTGCAGACTCTCATAGGTCTAGATTGTGACCTGCAGACTCTCATAGGTCTAGATTGTGACCTGCAGACTCTCATAGGTCTAGATTGCGACCTGCAGACTCTCATAGGTCTAGATTGCGACCTGCAGACTCTCATAGGTCTAGATTGCGACCTGCAGACTCTCATAGGTCTAGATTGCGACCTGCAGACTCTCATAGGTCTAGATTGCGACCTGCAGACTCTCATAGGTCTAGATTGCGACCTGCAGACTCTCATAGGTCTAGATTGCGACCTGCAGACTCTCATAGGTCTAGATTGCGACCTGCAGACTCTCATAGGTCTAGATTGCGACCTGCAGACTCTCATAGGTCTAGATTGCGACCTGCAGACTCTCATAGGTCTAGATTGCGACCTGCAGACTCTCATAGGTCTAGATTGCGACCTGCAGACTCTCATAGGTCTAGATTGCGACCTGCAGACTCTCATAGGTCTAGATTGCGACCTGCAGACTCTCATAGGTCTAGATTGTGACCTGCAGACTCTCATAGGTCTAGATTGTGACCTGCAGACTCTCATAGGTCTAGATTGTGACCTGCAGACTCTCATAGGTCTAGATTGCGACCTGCAGACTCTCATAGGTCTAGATTGCGACCTGCAGACTCTCATAGGTCTAGATTGCGACCTGCAGACTCTCATAGGTCTAGATTGCGACCTGCAGACTCTCATAGGTCTAGATTGTGACCTGCAGACTCTCATAGGTCTAGATTGCGACCTGCAGACTCTCATAGGTCTAGATTGCGACCTGCAGACTCTCATAGGTCTAGATTGCGACCTGCAGAGTCTCTAATTCTACCATTTACCGTTTTGATGTCCAGCGGCTGCTCAAAGACAGTGGATGTGCATATGTGATCTTTTCTTGTAGCATGTCTGTTATCTCCCTTCTCTCTCTGTCTCCTCCCATCCAGCAGCGTACGAGGGGGGCGTATGGAAGGTGCGCGTAGATCTACCGGACAAATACCCTTTCAAATCCCCATCAATAGGTAGGGGGACGGCATACAGCCGGTGGGGTTCATTTCTCAGTTGACACACACAAAAAATATATAGATATGTATTGTTATTGTCACAAACACGGGATGGGTGCAGTCTTACAGGGTCAGCCATTGTAGGACGGCCCCCTCTTACTAGAAGTGACCCGTAACATCTGTAGGTGACTTGCGTATTGTTTTTCTCTTTCGTTTGCAGGATTCATGAATAAAATCTTCCATCCCAACATCGATGAAGCGTAAGTTGATCACGACTTCTGATTTGAAAGGAACACTGAAATAGTAGAGGGTGCCCTCTCATGAGACTCATCACCTTAACCTTGTGTTGCTGGAGGCAATGGCAGCAGGGAGCTTTTCTAACCACATCTATCTTAAACCACCAGCCCTGACCTTAACCCTGGCCCTGACCTTTTGACCCTAACCAGTAAATAAGAACGAACATCTAGTGATGACCCCACCTGCATACCCATCTCTAAGGTCTTGTAGCGTAATCTAATTCCATTGAATTTCCATTCAAGGACATCAATGGTTGGTTTGGCTTGTCTCCCAGATCAAATGGTGAGAGGGGTCATTGGAGGATCTAAAGCACAGAACAACAGTCTGATCCTCTACGTTAACTGACCATAATAATCTGACGTGAATACAAAACATCAAAACACTCATGATGAAAGCACTGCCTCGAGCATTTCAGTGGGTCATATTTAAGGAATGTATTCCCCTCTGCCACCAACCTCACTTTGGGGTGCTCCTCGTGTTGTGTAGAGAGGAAGTGTCTAAGAGAGCCTCCTCCTTAACCCCCTCTCTTCTCTCATCTCCAGGTCAGGAACAGTGTGTTTAGATGTCATCAACCAGACGTGGACAGCCCTTTACGGTGAGTGGGGTGACTCAGAGCTTGGATGTTTTGGAGGTGTGTGTGTGTATTTGTGTTTTTGTCTATGCGTATGTGAGACACGGGCACATGAGCCACGGCTCCCCTGTCCAGTGTAAAAGAAAACAAAAACATGAGAAACAAGTGTAAAAAGTGGTGCGTGTGGCTTCATGTAGGAGCGCAGGGCGGTCAGTTCTCCTGTAATCCTCTTACTGGTGCTAGAAGGCTAACAAGGTAATACCCTGAGCCAGCAAAGTCAGAAAACAGACAGCCTAGCTGCTTCTCCTGACACTAATAATGAACAACTCTTCAGCTGAGAGAACAAAACCGCACTGGTTGTCTGTTTGTCTCCCCCCCTTCATATCGCAATTAATTCCTCAGTAATAATGACCAGTCTCTCGGTCTGCAGGTTTTTTTCACTCCATGTTTGTACTTGATTGATGAATTAAGGTCACTAATTAGTGAGGAACTCCCCTCACCTGGTTGTCTAGGTCTTAACTGAAAAGAGAAACCAAAACCAGCAGACACTGGGGCCCTCCATGGAATGAAGTTGACCCCCCCCACCTGCCCAACAAGGTTAACCTGTCTCGCCCCCCCGTTCCGCTAGCGGAACTCCTCCCACATTCCACTGAAAAGCCAGAGCGCGAAATTCAAAAAAAAAATATTTTTTAAATTTAACTTTCACACATTAACAAGTCCAATACAGCTAATGAAAGATACACATCTTGTGAATCCAGCCAACATGTCCGATTTTTAAAATGTTTTACAGGGAAAACACAATATATATTTATGTTAGCTCACCAACAAATAGAAAAAAGCACAGACATTTTTCACAGCACAGGTAGCATGCACAAAATCAACCAAACTAACCTAGAACAAACCAAAGAAACCAAGAAACAACTTAATCAGATGACAGTCTTATAACATATTATACATTAAATCTATGTTTTGTTCGAAAAATGTGCATATTTCAGGTATAAATCATAGTTTACATTGCGGCTACAATCAGAAATTGCACCGAAAGCAGCCAGAATAATTACAGACACCAACGTGACATACCGAAATACTCATCATAAAACATTTCTGAAAAATACATGGTGTATAGCAAATGAAAGACAAAGATCTTGTGAATACAGCCAATATTTCCGATTTTTTTAAGTGTTTTACAGCGAAAACACAATATAGCATTATATTTGCTTACTACAATAGCCTACCACACTACCGCATTCATTCATCAAGGCACGTTAGCGATAGCAATAGGCACGTTAGCGTTAGCGAATAAACCAGCAAAAGATATTAAATTTCACTAACCTTCATAAACTTTCCTCAGATGACAGTCCTATAACATCAGGTTATACATACTTATGTTTTGTTCGAAAATGTGCATATTTAGAGCTGAAATCCGTGGTTATACAACGTAGCATAACGTAGCATAACGTGCTAACGTAGCATCTTTTTCCCAGAATGTGCGGATATTTCTATTAGACTCTCACCTATTCTGACCAAATAGCTATTCATAAACATTACAAAAAAATACATGTTGTATAGGAAACGATAGATCCATTAGTTCTTAATGCAATCGCAGTGTTAGAATTCTAAAAATATCTTCATTACGACATAAGACTTAGTTATGGTAAGGGAATAACCAAAACCTGAGCGCAAAGCTACTAGTACACAGTTCGACAGATATATGAAATAGCATCACAAAATGGTTCCTACCTTTGCTGATCTTCTATCAGAATGTTGTACAATGGGTCCTTTGTCCAGAACGTCGTTGTTTTGGATTCAGAACGTCCTCTTTCCCTCTTGAATTAGCAAGCACACTGGCCATGCAGCGCTAAGCTCTCCAACGTCAACAAAGTCAAACAACGTAACACGCCGAACGTCCCGAATAAAGTTCAATAATCTAATGAAACTATATTGAAAAAACATACTTTAGGATGATATTGTAACATGTATCAAATAAAATCAAAGCCGGAGATCATATTGGCCCATAACGACAGGTTTCCAGTAGGCAATAACAGGTCCAACACGCGCCTTGCAGAAAACAGAAAATGGGGGACACGTTGTTCCAAGAGGGCTCATTCAACGTCAGACAGAGATAATCAACTCCTTTTTCCTCTCACTTCCTCTTGACATCCAGGGGAATCCAGGGGAAGGTGTATGACGTGTACGTATAGTCATACGTATCATGCCCATTTAAAGGCAGCCACTTGAACACAGCATCGATTTCAGACTTTCCACTTCCTGGTCACAAAGTGTGCTGCCAAATGAGTTGTGTTTTACCCACAGACAAAATTCAAACGGTTTTAGAAACTAGAGAGTGTTTTCTATCCAATAGTAATAATAATATGCATATTGTACGAGCAAGAATTGAGTACGAGGCAGTTTAATTTGGGAACGATTTTCCCCAAGTGAAAACAGCACCCCCTATCCTCAACAGGTTTTAAGACAGCAGCACACTGGTGTAAATGACCTTTTATTTTATTTTCATTTTATTTTTTTATTTCACCTTTATTTAACCAGGTAGCATAGTTGAGAACAAGTTCTCATTTACAACTGCGACCTGTCCAAGATAAAGCATAGCAGTGTGAACAGACAACAACAACAGTTACACATGGAGTAAACAATAACAAGTCAATAACAAGTCCACAACAGATGTTTCATTAGCATTCACTATTTACTTTCACTGAGTTTTCACATTAACCCATACGGGACACCAAACATTCAGAAACTGAAGGTTTTTAGAGACTAATCAATATGGAACGGAATGGATTTCTTATCAGAAGATTTCTGAATTATTGAAGTTCTGAAGCCTCCTGGTTCATTCCACGCAGGGTTCGTTCTGTGTGTTTTGGACTGCGGCTTTGTTGTTCGAGATGAGTCACTCAAGTTGAGTAGCTGATATGTTTGATTTGGCTATTGTGGGCTTTGTGTGGACTTCCAGCAGTGTAATGGACTTTGAGAGCTCTAACAAATTAGATTTCCAGAACTGTAGTGGAGGGCTTGGGACAAAAACAAGCCAATCAGTGAAGCATTGTCTACTCTAGGCCTGGGTCCTGATTGTGGGTAGGGAACAAACACTTGATTTGATGTCTAAAACACTGGGTTACAGTCAGTCTACAGTTTTACCCGGTAATGTATTTTCTCGTCATATTTGTACTTGACCAATAGTGACACCCAGTCAATGTATATAAACCCTGGATTGCTGATGCTGTGTATTGACCGTTGAGAGGTTTTGAAGCCACCGATCGACCATATTGGCATTCCCCAGTAGGAGCAGTCCTCCACAAGAATGAGTGGAATTCTACAGTATTTCAATTAAATGTTTCAAGGACAAGATGACATGTATTTAAGTATTTTGTTGTTGTCGTGGGGACAATAATATTAATGATCTAAAAAAAAAAAATATTACTTTAAGGGAAAAAATATATTTTTTATTATGTTTAGCTCACATAATATAATTAAAAGTCTGTAATAGAGTAAACGTGGTAAAAACAAATGTAGACATTAATACATGCATTTCTATAGCTTCCAATGGTGGTGGAGTTCCAAGATCGAGGTGTGGTGGCTTCAAAACAGCACCCCCTAGAGGTCATCTAGTGTGTATATATAAATCATTGCACCCAGTAGACATCTGCAGCATTGCCTATTTTTTGTTGAGTGCTAATTTTCTTGCAGAGACAAAGCAAGGCCTGCAACCGTATGTCTAGTGGAAGGTCCTTCCTCCGGCAGAATTTTTATTTTATTTTTACATAGAGGGCCTTTTACATAGAGGCCCAATCCTAAAATGATTGGATAGGTGCAAGCAAGGGTTCTATTACATAACTATCACCTATCCAGTTATGTCAGAAAGGATGTTTTTTTTAATTGGAAGAGTCAATATTTTATCAAAGTCATATGTATGTTCATTGTGCCCTGTTTTATCGATAACATTATGTTCTCTGTCTCTCTCTGCCTCTCTCGTCCACTTCCACAGATCTCACCAATATCTTTGAGTCGTTCCTGCCTCAGCTGCTGGCATACCCCAACCCCATCGACCCGCTGAACGGAGACGCGGCCGCCATGTACCTCCACCGACCAGAGGAGTACAAACAGAAAATCAAAGGTACGCTTCTCTCCCTACGCCTTGCTTTCTCAGTGTTGTCTGTCTCAAGGGAATTCAGAAGTGCAGATGTTCATTTCAAACGTTGCGTAATGGGTCCATGTAGAATCAGGAGGCTCACTAATGAAATTAATACTGTTGGTCAATAATATACTTTGACATACAGCAGCTACATTTTCTTTTTTTTGTATTACTATTTGATCATGTGAAGTAGATACCCCTGCCTTAAGCCATAGTCTACCCTTTGTTCAGATTTGATATAGCTAAGTGTGTCTGATATAGTAAGTGTGTGTCTGTCACTCCTGGCTGTTGCTTTGTTCACTGTTTTAAAGCGCCTGTCTGCTCCCTGGCTCGGAGCTCTTAGCCAACGAGGTTGAGTCTTACTGACCCTGCTGCCTTGCTCTCCACAGAGTACATCCAGAAATATGCAACAGAGGAGGCTCTCAAGGAGCAGGAGGAGGGCCAGGGCGATTCCTCATCGGAAAGCTCCATGTCGGATTTCTCTGAAGACGAAGCCCAGGATATGGAGTTGTAGTGATGGGAGACAACTCCCCTTTAAAACCACAGACTGTATGATTTCCTAACCATGAGAAAGCAGACATCATATTCATATAAATTGATTTTTTTATTATTATTATAATTATTATTATTATTATTGCTAAAACAAGGATTTTTGTGGATATCAAGCCTCGGCGTATATCACACACCACCCGCTTTGTGTTTTTGCCATGTCCCAGTCGCTTTCTCCTCCTTCAATCCCTGTAAAGGTGCGTTGGACTTAGCGGTAGCAGTCCCCACATTCCACCGGTAGTTGGAATGTCCCCTTTGACCCGGTGACCTTCGGCCTTACCCTCACTGCACCATCGACCGGACAAAATGGAGACTAGCTCTATGGGCTGGGCTGAGTGGGAGGTGGGCACCGGGGGATTTCCCTTCTCTTTATCTCATGAATGTGTTGAAGAAGAGGAACTAGAGAGTTATGTCATATTCATGGTCATGGCAATTATGGTCCAGGTCTTCAGCCGAATTCGTACCTGTCTGGATCTGATTTTTGTTTGAATGGTAAAGTTGGATTTGAATTGGATACATCACCCTGCCGGCGTTGGCTGTCGACTTGTCCTGCTAGACAGGTGATTGGGTATTTTAAAGTAACATGAAAGAGGGGAATTGCAGCTTCAATATCTATTTTCTTTCACCAATGTTGTTTTCCTAGTGTTCATTTGTCATTTGTGCTTTTCATTTGGCTGGGGTTAGGAGCTGCCTATGGTGTGTGTGTGTGCAGCACCTAGCTTGTACAGTGATACTTCACCTTTCTCATTAGAGCCTTATGAACCCAGCCAGCGCGTCAATCAAAGCGCTTACATCTCTCTGAGCCTGTCCGAGCTGGTGTGGCTGTCAGACTACCTGTACCCCTTTAGAAAAGTACATCACTTCCTGGAACGCCATAGGTATTATGTATCCACTGAAGTTTTAGGGGTGAATAATGCCCAGAATGAGGGATTGAACGCTGATGTGTTGAAAAGTGAGGTAGAAGTGGCCGACCTTACCTCACCGGCCACAGCACAGACGCCCAACAAATTCTCCTCCGCTCTGTTTTTGTAAAAAAGTTAAAGGAGCGTAGAAAAAATCGCAAGAAGCATTTTTGTAACAAAAAAGAAAAGCACAAGGTTTTATTTCCTACAAACTCCTCCCTCCTAGATGATTTGGACCTTGTTGATTTGTTTATTTTGGTGGCAAAGACAGGATTTTTTTTTGGGGGGGGGACATCATTCTGTACAGTTTGGGCATGATCCAGAAGTGACGTTGTGTTGGTCTGTATTGCGCTAGGCTAGTGTAGGGCTCAACTAAAGTAGTACTGCTTGTGTGGCTACTGTCTGAAGTATTGAGTTGCGTTGTGTACAAGGCTTAGTGATTTACCTGGGTTACCCTTCACTCTTAAATGGGGGGAAATGCAGGGGGGATATCTGCAGGTCTTTTTTTTGCTAACATTGTTGAAATGACCAACTTAGCCTATTGCTCGCGCTAAACTATGATATGTGTTTTTGACTTGATGTAGCGATAGTTAGTTTACTGGGCGGTGTCTTCAACTAAAGACATATATGGGTATATTACAGAGTTAGCTTGTTTCAGGCAATTGTCTGATAAGTAAAACAACAATAGCTGATTTTAAGTTTGAAGGTAATGTCCATTGTAGGGTTTACATCAGATATTCCATGGATCTATACCGGCTGGTCCCCTTCAGAGATGTACAGATCAACGTGAGAGTGATTTCAGACAATGGCAATGAATTGACTGGTGGAGAAACTAGACTGAATGTATGATAGTCTGTGCAAAACAAAAGCATTGGGCCCGATGAAAGTATCAGACACTGCGCAGTGTGATCAAGGCCACATTGGGATAGAGCTTGGATGGGAGACCACGGTTTTCTTTGTTTTTAATTTCAGTGTTCCCTAAAAGTTTGACTGTTCAAGGCTCCTGGATTAAGATGGTCAAATATGGATTGGGTTCCAATCCATTGCCTGGTATAAGACAGGAAAGTGGGTTTGGGGTTCCCATGTTTCCTCACAGGCCAAATGGAGCCTGCAAAAACAGAATGATGTCACAAGGATACGCAGCAGAGTACCTTGCAATTGGCTTCTGTCGTTTCCTGAGCTGCCTATATTTATTCACTCTATATTGAAACCTTCGCTTTTCTTTCTCGTTTTTAATCAAATCATTTACGGGCACCGCTGTTAAAACAAAGGTGTATGTACTTAGGCTTCAGCCAAATTGTGTCATGCTGAAGAGAATTAGAACTTTAATTTTCTTTCTTTTTTAAGTATTCAGTTTGGATTTAATGTTTTTTTTCTTTTTCTTTTTCACATTTATGCAGTATTGTACTAAAGTGAAAAAGAAATCCCATCAGAATAAGTGGAGAAAGGCGATGGAGGACATTTTGTGTTTTGGACACTTGCATAGAGGAGCAAATGTGATATTTCGGTATTTTTAAAGAGAGTGCTCTTGTGTTGTCCTTGTTATAACTATGGTTTTGGTTTTCAAGCAGAAGTGTCGATGTTCCCACAAACGGGGCGATCCAAAGACGACATGTACTCAGCTGTGGTCTGTTGCCATGGTAAATATTTTGTTTTCTTTCACTCCTTTTTATTCCCCCCAAACTAATTCAATGATGAGAGGACTATTTATAACCTTTGTTTTTCTGTTTGTTTTTAATTCCCAAGTCGAAGACTCAATGACTCCTACAATCCAAAAATCTCCAATAAACGTGTGCTTCTATTGCAACTTTGATTCGAAATTATTTTTGAAAAGATTGTGAAAGTTTTACTACTTGATTAGATTTTTAGCCCCTCGCTCTCTTAAATACATTAGACCATAGGTGTACCAATGTGAGATCTAATTTCCCCCAACACACTATCAACACTGACCCAATGTGAGATCTAATTTCCCCCAACACACTATCAACACTGACCCAATGTGAGATCTAATTTCCCCCAACACACTATCAACACTGACCCAATGTGAGATCTAATTTCCCCCAACACACTATCAACACTGACCCAAGTCAACCTGTTCCGAGTAATATCGAGGTGGGAGGGGGCCAAACAAATTACTGTAGTAAGGTTAGTGTTACTAAGATATAGTGGTAGCCCACACACACACCCCCAATCTCACACACACACAACCACACTTTGTGCATAGTGAAGTCAGTACTGAGGGACTCAGCTGGTGGCTTCTGTCCAGACTATTACATTAGAGGGGAAAGTAGAGGCCTGGCTTCCATCTGCACCATCGGCGCCCCCCACCTAGTCCTGTTTCGTGGCGTCACCCCTGACCCCTGTGTTGACTGTACTGTACCTCTCCCATGCACTTGTCTTGCATGCATCTGGTGTGGAGGGGCTCGATTCATCATGTGCACCTCGCGTTCTGTCTTTGTGCTTCTCCAGAGTGGAACGCACCACACCCAGACAGTCCTACTGCTTTCACTACAGGGGACATTGGGCACACGGCATGGAAAAATGCTTAACAAAAAACATTATAGGAACTGTATTTGGTACCTGTCTACTACTTGAAAGTCAAGGGTGTTTTCATTTTTTTAAATCTGTCCTTGGTCTTACGTGAATTTCAGTCCTCTTCCTCCCTCATCCCCTCTCTCTTCTACATTTTCTCCTCTCCGTTTACTCTGCATTGTGAAGTGGGCATGCTTGTCACAAGACAGACGCTCTCTATCAGAGGAGGCTGCTGGGAGGAGCTTAAGGAGGATGGGCTCATTGTAATGGATTCAATGGAACAGTATCAAACATATGGAAACCACAACTCCGTTCCATTTACAACATTCCAGCCATTACAATGAGCCCATCCTCCTATATCTCCTCACGGCAGCCTCCACTGCTCTCTATCTACAGGATTATAACCTCATAAATAGTTGTGTATAAATAAACTGTAAGTTCTTTTTTTAAATAAAACATTAACTGTGTATAAACTGTCTGTGTTTCAGTTTGGGGATTTTCCTCATCTAGCTCAGTATTTATAACACTCTGTTCCCAGAGTAGATGTTTTTGTGTATAGTAGTAGTTTTTCCCCCTCATAGTGTAGTGAACTGTGTATATGTATGCACATTAACCCTATCTACAACAGTTGGTTTCAGCCTAAAGTTAAATTTAGAATTATTAGTCCCTTTATGAACGGTTATTGAGTTGATCTGCCTTGACTCAAAGTAGAGTTTTTAGATAACTGTAATGAACCAGAGTTAGAGCCCTGCCTTACATCTTTAATGGTTGTCATACTGTTTATTACCGATAGATGGCAGCCTCTCACTACAGTCCACACTTCCACAACGTACCTGTGTCAAACTCTCCAATGTGGACCACTGTTCCAACTTCCACATGAACAGCCAGGGTGCAGCGAATCCTGAGATTCAGGCTAGTATGCCAGGCCTAGGTGGCTGAAACCTGTTAATGACTGCAACCAAAAATCTTTGCATTTCACAAGTTGATAGTTGAATAAATGAGCAGAAAGCTTGAGCTTCTCATTATTGAATATGTACCAGTTTGGCGTGTGGATAACCAGACAGCTATTGGTGGACCTTCGAAGATGGATAGGAAAGAACTGGATCAGTGAAGCAACATGGCAGAAACTCTCATGAGGGCTAGGGAGTTTCAGCCTTTTAATGCTTACAGAAACCAGATCCTTTCAGAACGATCACGCAACCATCGTAGAGTGTCTCTGCTAGGGGCTAACAAAGAGTTCATGCTGGGCATGGGAGTTGGGTGAACCTTGATATACCAGTACTGAGCTGTACTGTGGTGAACTGGTTACACGGCCACCATTGTGAAAATAACTATCTGAGCCACCACACTATGGTTGGGGTAGGCACATTACTGTGAAGGGATGGGTAGTTTGTAGCTGCCATGATGCCACTTGATCCCCAAAGATCCTGCAGTTCCACATTAGCCCAGATGATGGCGCTGCTATACTCATTTGCTTTCCTTATCACTGCTGTACCTAAACTCTACGTTATAAGGCATTATTCATCTCCTCCACCCAAAAATATGAACTCACATAGAAATCTGTAATCTATCTCTGTCTACTTTCATGTGAACACTGGAATCCTGAGGAGCAGAATTAAAATGTGTCCTTCTCACTGTTTAGTTTTTTTAGGGAGGATGGAGCCCCTAGAACTCACAGGGATCTGAAGGTAGATCTCCCTATCTTTCTCTCTGTGCCTCCCTCACTTCCTCCTTCACTCCGTCCCTCTCTCTCAATTCAATTTAAATTCTATTTAAGGGCTTTATTGGCATGGGAAATGTATGTTTACATTGCCAAAGCAAGTAAAACAGATAAACAAACATGAAATAAACAATAACAAATGAACAGTAAACATTACACTTACAAAGGTTCATATGTCTATATACAGTGTTGTAATGATGTGCAAGTAGTTAAAGTACAAAAGGGAAAACAGGGAAAACAAAACTCTCTGTTTTACTCCCTCACTCTCTCTACCTCTCTCGCTACCTCCCTGTTTCACTCACTCTCTACCTCCCTGTTTCACTCACTCTCTACCTCCGTTTCACTCTCTCTACCTTGCTGTTTCACTCCCTCTCTCTACCTCTCTCGCTACCTCCCTTTTTCACTCACTCTCTCTACCTCTCTCGCTACCTCCCTGTTTCACTCACTCTCTTACCTCCCTGTTTCACTCACTCTCTACCTCGCTGTTTCACTCACTCTCTACCTCCCTGTTTCACTCACTCTCTACCTCGCTGTTTCACACTCTCTACCTCGCTGTTTCACTCTCTCTACCTTGCTGTTTCACTCCCTCTCTCTACCTCTCTCGCTACCTCCCTATTTCACTCACTCTCTACCTCGCTGTTTCACTCTCTCTACCTTGCTGTTTCACTCACTGACTCTCTACCTCAGTTTCACTCCCTCACTCTCTCTCACCCTATTTTTCTCTATTCTCTATTGTTGCCTCCCTCTCTAAACCTCTAATTCCCTCACCATTGTTCTCCCTCTGTGAACATGCCCCCTGTCGTAGCCCACAAGCCCCAGCCTGTCGTAGCCCACAGGCCCCAGCCTGTCGTAGCCCACAGGCCCCAGCCTGTCGTAGCCCACAGGCCCCAGCCTGTCGTAGCCCACAGGCCCCAGCCTGTCGTAGCCCACAGGCCCCAGCCTGTCGTAGCCCACAGGCCCCAGCCTGTCGTAGCCCACAGGCCCGACAGGCCCCAGCCTGTCGTAGCCCACAGGCCCCAGCCTGTCGTAGCCCACAGGCCCCAGCCTGTCGTAGCCCACAGGCCCCAGCCTGTCGTAGCCCACCGGCCCCAGCCTGTCGTAGCCCACAGGCCACCGTGTCTGTCCTAGCTCACAAGCCCCAGCCTATCCAGGGCTCTCCCCTAAAGGGACAAGCCCCAGCCTGTCCAGGGCTCTCCCCTACAGGGACAAGCCCCAGCCTGTCCAAGGCTCTCCCCTACAGGGACAAGCCCCAGCCTGTCCAGGGCTCTCCCCTAAAGGGACACGGACACTGGGAGTAATGTCAGTGATGGACATGTGTTACTGCCAATAGGCCCCAACACAGACATGAGTTATACAGGACCACCACTGTTATACTGTCGACTTCAGTTGTCGGTTGATTTAATTGTTGCAAACGGGAGCCATGAACCTAATATTCTTGAGGGGGAACTTTTTAAACGGACAAATGAGCATGATTTGCCTCTGGTCGTCGCTCAAAGTCACAAGCACTTTGGTCTTCAGAGGTGGGATTTGAAACACGCAGTACCGGGCCACAGCCTACACAGAGAGGAAGAACACCAGCCTCCACACCACTCCCCCCCCACCCTCCTGCCTTCTCCCTGTAGCCGTGGAGGATGGGCGGAGGAAGAGGCTTCTTTCCACAGGCCTGACCTCCAAGAGTCCAGAAACCCGAGCTCCTCAATGAAATATTTAGAGCTGCTGCTTTATCCGCAGTGCGTTGGTCAAAAGGGCTGCGCCACCCGGGCCTGGCTGCATGACGTAATGCACAACCTCATACTGACCTTCTGATAGGACGAGGCAGAGCCCGATTGGTCAGGTGACCCGTGGGCTGTGCCTCTGGCGCTATTATAAACCATCCCAATTCCCCCAGGCTCCACAGCGGACTGCTATTGGTTCGACTACTGTAGGCTAGTTGGTGAATGATGTCCTCATGACCTGTGGACCCATTAGCTGAATACTGAGAGTAAAGATACTCACTGGCAAGGACTGCAGGACAGCGGCCGTCCTTTGTCAATACTGTGTTTTACCCAAGAGTTACTGACAGTCATCAGTGTGTATGTTTTGAGCTACTGACAGTCATCAGTGTGTATGTTTTGAGTTACTGACAGTCATCAGTGTGTATGTTTTGAGCTACTGACAGTCATCAGTGTGTATGTTTTGAGCTACTGACAGTCATCAGTGTGTATGTTTTGAGCTACTGACAGTCATCAGTGTGTATGTTTTGAGCTACTGACAGTCATCAGTGTGTATGTTTTGAGCTACTGACAGTCATCAGTGTGTATGTTTTGAGCTACTGACAGTCATCAGTGTGTATGTTTTGAGTTACTGACAGTCATCAGTGTGTATGTTTTGAGCTACTGACAGTCATCAGTGTGTATGTTTTGAGCTACTGACAGTCATCAGTGTGTATGTTTTGAGCTACTGACAGTCATCAGTGTGTATGTTTTGAGCTACTGACAGTCATCAGTGTGTATGTTTTGAGCTACTGACAGTCATCAGTGTGTATGTTTTGAGCTACTGACAGTCATCAGTGACTGCTGCCATCTCTAACAGGTCTCTCTTGTGAAATATATTTGATGTCAGTGAGACTAAACTGTATATTTAAATGTTAAATTAAATAAAAACTCTGTAACCATGGTATAATGTTGTTACAGAATGTCATTACCTAACACACTGTGTCAATCTAAAAACATCCAAACTGAATGAAACCTGCAGAAACATTTTGAGATTGGGAGAAATCTAATTCTGTAAACAACGTGCACAATGCACACATCTCCTGCTGCACTGCTTAGGGGTGGGGCTCTCTGTGAGCTTAATGCAGGATGCTGGTACAAGGGTGTGGAGTCAGAATCCTGCTGTCCCAGAATGCCGCAGTGGGATTGAGGTATGGTCACCGCCCAAATGCTCTCTCCTCTCTGTTTATAACGGAGTAGGATGAAGTTGCCCATAGAGGCTGATTTTGGGTCAGTTTAGCATGTCCCCCACTGATGGTTAAAGGCCCAGTGCAGTCAAACGGGTGATTTTCCAGTGTTTTATGTATTTCCACACTGAGGTTGGAATAATACTGTGAAATTGTGAAAATGATGATAATGATGATAATGATGATAATGCTGATAATGATGATAATGCCATTTTAGTGTTGGAGCTGTTTGAAAAGACTACTTGAACTTTCAGCCAGTTTTGGGGGGATGGAATTTTGGCCTTCAATGGTGACATCACCATGCGGTTAAATTAGTTAATAGACCAATAAGAAAGAGAGTTCCAAACATCTGCCAATAACAGCTACATTTTGATTTTCCCCTCCCCACTCAGACCACTTCCAGACAGTCCTAGCAAAGTTCTTGCTTGAGAAATTGCTATTTCAGTTAACCCACTGTTCCTAGGCCATCATTGAAAATAAGAATTTGTTCATTACTGACTTGCCTAGTTAAATAAAGGTCAAATAAAAAAAATATTTACTAAGAAGCTATTTTTGTTCCTTTTTGACGATTTTAATTGAAAACAACAGTTCAGTTCACGCTACTCCATCTATGTCCATTTCCATTTAATATAATTGAAATGGTATTCACCCAAACAGCATTTCACACCAGACCTGGCTTCAAATACATGTATGTTTACGTATAACCTCCTCCCCAGGCTATTGAGGCTAGAAACGAGTTAACTCTAAGCCTACTAGTGATGAAGGTACAACTACAAGACGGCTTTCCCCTCTCATCTGAGCCTGGCAGTCAGGAGACTGGGTGCCGGTCCCAGGTGGATGAAATGACATCCCCATGGGTGAATGTAACACCATGCAACATGGCAGGGTTTCTCTGGCTGGGGCTGGGTGGCAGGCAGGCAGCAGACTCTCTCAGGTTTCCAGCTCAGTTTCAGGGGCACAGTGGGGGCCTACTGAACATTGATCCTAGGTCTTTATTAATGGATGACCTACTGATTAAAAAGGCCTCCCAGTCCACATATACAGGTATATACACACACACACACAACTTACAACCTCAAGCTATATATATATATTTTTAACTAAAGACTACTTGGATGGAAAATTGAAATAATATCTAAAACACTATTGGTGTTGATGAAGTCCTCATGCTTTGATGTCGAGTTTTCCTTCAAGTGTGCTGTATGTTATTCAAATGATCAGAGACTCTCAAGAGGGAGCGTTTATGGATAACAGTGCCGCTGATGCCCAATGGTAGTGCAATATTCTGCAACAATATTGCATCATCACCATCATTTTCGATTCAGGCAAAAAATACAAAACATTATACCCACTAGTATGGTCAGAAGGAAGTGGTACTCTGTAAGCAAGCAGCGTGACGTTCTTTACATTGGAAAATATATCTATATATATATGTTGCTAATATATATATAAATATTGCCTATATATATTCTAAATGTATATTGACAATGATTCCCCCGTAGTTGTATATGGAGACTCCATTATTCTAATCTGATATTATTTCAATGATTGCATCGTGTGAGAAATGGACCCTAAAGAGTAGCCTATCATATTAAATATGGGCTATCATTTTAAATGAATATTTAAATTGTATATAATGTAATGAATTTGGTATAGCCTATTTCATTGTATTTATTAACAATTGCATGTAGCCATAGCCTGCACCAAATATCCAGCCTTCTAAACATATCAATATATTATAGACTATCTAACCTAAAACCAATGTATGGACATCTTTGCCTACTGGTTGATATTTTTAGGGTAAATGGTGTTGTGTGGTGTCCTTTCCATCCCAGAAAGATTAATGCGTCGTAATCCGCTACACAAGGGTGGATTAGCAGCACCAGATTTGCGTTCGAAATCAGACAGAAATATCTAGCAAATGAATTTTTTGGAACAAACATATTTGATCCAAAAAGCATATTCTTACATTTATTAAGAATATATAATTCAGGTCGAGGATGTATACGTTTTCATTTAAGAAAAGTATTCAAACATTCTGGCCATTTATTTATGCACACATTCTGGCATTGCATCATATCATCATGAAACAAAATATGCACTGTGATATAAAGAAAATATGTATCCTACCCCTAACAAATTCATTGGATTTTCCAAATGATTATGTGTCATACTGCGCATGATATTATGCCTTTAGTCTATAGGCTATATACATTTTGTATGATAGGCTCGGGAAAATGCAATGAATAGTGTGATCAGATAAAACAAATTAAATGATAGCGAATCAGAATGTAGAGGAACAACATAATAAATCAGACTATTTATTTTTATCATCTAGGATAGTGATATTTCTATCAATGTGCAATTTCACGTACACTACGTGACTAAAAGCTTTCCACTAGATGTAGGAATATTGCTGCGGGGACATGCTTCCATTCAGCCACAAGAGCATTAGCAAGGTTGGGCACTGATGTTGGGCGATAAAACCTGGCCTTCAGTCAGCGTTCCAATTCATCTCAAACAATTTCTGGGGTTGGGGTTGAGGTCAGGGCTCTGTGCAGGCCAGTCAAGTTCTTCCACACCGATCTCGACAAACTATTTCTGTATGGACCTTGCTTTGGGCCTTCCCCAAACTGTTGCCACAAAATTGGAAGCACAGAATCATATAGAATGTCACATTATGCTGTCACATTAAGATTTCCCTTCACTGGAACTAAGTGGCCTAGCCCGAACCATGAAAAACAGCCCCAGACCATTATTCATCCTCCACCAAACTTTACAGTTGGCACCATGCATTCGGACAGGTAGCGTTCTCCTGGCATCGCCAAACACAGATTTGTCTATCACACTTCCAGATGGTGAAGCATGATTCATCACTCCAGAGAACACGTTTCCACTGCTCCAGAGTCCAATGGTGACGACCTTTACACCACTCCAGTTGATGCTTGGCATTGCGCACGGTGATCTTAGGCTTGTGTGTGGCTGCTCGGCCATGGAAACCCATTTCATGAAGCTCCCGATGAACAATTGTGCTGATGTTGCTTCCAGAGGCAGTTTGGAACTCGGTAGTGAGTGTTGCAACCGAGGACAGACTAGTTTTACACGCTACACGCTTCAGCACACCGAGGTCCTGTTCTGTGAACTTGTGTGGCCTACCACTTTGTGGCTGAGCCAATGTTGCTCCTAGACTTTCCACTTCACAATAACAACACTTACAGTTGACCGGGGCAGCTCTAGCAGGGCAGAAACTTGACTAACTGACTTGTTGGAAAAGTGGCATCCTAGGCTTATAGGCAGCAGGTAGCCTTGTGGTTACAGCGTTGGGCCAGTGGAATAGACTTTGAATTGAAGTCTGTGCCCAGTGGGTTGCCTTTGACTTTGCCAAAAGTCCTATAAGCCTACTATTCTACAGGATAAAGTTATTTATTTGATTATTCTTATTACTGAAGGTCTACCAAGGAGAATATGTGATCGAAAAAGTATGCATATTTCACATCACTTGTCCCTAAAGGTGAATGGGAGATGAACAAAGTGCAGACTGTAACACCAATTTGCTCGAGGAATTAACTTCAGATCTCGAATGATCATCAAAAAACGGATGTCCATCATTAACAAGTGTACATGTTGAGGGCCCGCATTATTTATTCAGTTGGCCGCTATCGCATAGCCTAAACCCTGAAAAAGGAGACGCCATGCCACACGAGCGGCGGTACATCCGATACCTTTCCTGGCAGGTGGAAGAGTATGCTGAACCCAAAACGTAATCTGGAATGGCATGGCACAGTGGGGCAGAGCGAAATTAGAATTTTAAATATTTATTGGGCTACTCTTTCTTCTATACTGTGCCTCGTGCACAGATGATTCGCAGCTCGAATTTCCACTTTTCCAGGTGGAAACCAAGTATGCGACTTGGAGAGGTTTAGGCCGCGCTCAGGTTCACCGCTGACTACTACGACAATGTGTTACCAAGGATAGATTTCACTGTCGCTATTATTTTTGAAAGGGAGGTAACCAGATCGGACATATAGGGCTACTGAAGCCGTTTGGATTACTCCAAAATATTAGGTCATTTTTTCCCACTGCGATATCTGTCCAATTATCAACAGCAGGTAAATGGACTCTGGTTAGCTCTCAGAGAGGAGTATGGGTAGAATTCACCTGCATATATTAGACATCCAAAGCTCAAGAATGCCAAACCTAGTTTAGCTTAGTAGAGCGACCTTGGCCTAGTGGTGAGGCGCTCAGCTGCGTAAAACCGCACGGCCTGGCTATCGGTTCAAGGGTTTGTGCGTTATGGACGATGCGTTATGGACGAATCGAGTGACGTCCTCGCCGGAGAGTTGACTGTCAACTGCTTGGACTCTCTGCACGTCATGGTCCTCACTCTTCAGGTTGTATAAGATCATGATTGTGCTGAAATAGTAGTATAGCAGAAAGGGGATGTCGTCGGCGGACAATTGGCAACATTTCATTCACTTTAGTCTTACATGCATCCAACAAGCGCATGATGATTTATTTGGCAATTATCTCAACTGTTTGGTAAATTACAATACACATATTGGTAGACTGAAATTGTGTAAGCCTATTGTCAGCCTTAACATGATGGGTAATAGGGACAGACGTATACCGCATTGTGGCAGCTTGTTCATATGAAATGCTGCTTTTTAGTTCTTCTTGATAATTATTGGCCATCTGGACGCGGTCATTTGATCCTCCTACATCAATTTAACCCAAGAACTGCAAGCTCAACAGTATTCCAGCCGACTAAACCTAATCCTTGAGTGGGGGCTGGGAAGATGCAGCCATTTTCTCTGTATCACAGGCCTATGGCTTAATATCAGAAAATGCAGCATAGCTAGACCTATTCTACAATTAGAAAAATCATATGATTAAATTAAAAAGTATAATATGCAATGCCTGATGTTGTGGGAAACTAAAAAGTAGTGCACTAACTATTTATATTAATTTAGTTTATGTATTGTACCATATGTAGAGATTGTCGGTAAAACAAATAAAAAAGGCTGCGTGAAATGCGCAATGGCAATTGGATAGGCTTTGCCTGCCCTACATCCATAAATAGCTAATTGTAATCATCAGAGGTAATATCAAATAGCCCTTTCTAAATGTTTTTTAATTTTTAAAAATACAATTCAGTACAGGGCAAGTCCGTCGATCCGTTATACTCCCTCCCTCCCCCTTTCCCTTTCCTTTCCACCCTAGACAGAGCCTCTTTTGTCTGCTGGGCACCGCAGGTAAACACCTGTCTAACTTTATCCAGACAGACACAATCAGAACTGTCTTGCGTACATGTCCGTTGCAAAAAAGTACTTACTATTATGTTTAGATGTTATATAACATGTATCATGTTGTATCATTGTCCCCCATAAAACAATGGTAAAATGACCCACAGCAGGATTTTGCGGAACGAATTTCGGATAACTTCTATTGAATTTGTAATATGTGTATGTGAGGTCAAAAGACTTGCTAGAAATAGCAATTAAAAGGCAATAAAATATTATTCCTAATGGTTAAAACGTAGGTCTCTCTCCGATGTAGTCCCAAAACCATCAGAGCACCATAGATACAGAATCACAGAGAGCCTCTTGTTAAATCAAGCAATAGGCTAAAGAGGGGCTGGACCAAATGATTCTCCATTAAATAATTTAATCCAGGGAGCAACCAATCCTCATCTGCTCAGGCTGCAATAGTCCTCCAGCCAAAATCGAAGCACTTTTAATGTTGCCTTGCCTCCCGCGAGCTCCACCTTAAAAGAAAAAAAAGCACTTGAGCCAGTGACATCGCAGAATACGAGAGACAGAGGCGGGTTTGGATTATTCCTTTGGTACGATAGTAAGATGCTTACAAACTAATTTTCTTTCCTAGCAAATCCTTGCTCTCACAGCCCAAACAAGGAGCAACGGCTTGTGGGCAGAAGTAGAGCCTTTGCAGCATGCGGCAGGATAGAAGGCAGTAAACGAGGCAACAGGAGACTAGCGCACCTGGAGTCGACAAAACGCCGCGGATTGAGCCTCTCTCGCAGGTAAAAGAAAGGTTGGGACAGAGAGGCGAATCGTATGGGGGGAACGGGGTTGGAATTGACATTTGATACTCAGGAAGTTAACGACGCCGCTTGGATTTCTTTGTTTCATTGTAATTCTACAGTTTTGCTGAGGTCTAGGGAGCTTCGAACGACGTTTTATTTTGTCGAAATGGGGCGAGCAAATAGCTTTCTGTTTTAAAAAGCGTTGGCTAGTCAAATGTTGATTTGAATATGTTTTGCTCAAAGTGGTGAGCTCTGAAAAAAAGTAAAGGGGACCTCAATTAAGTGTTTATTTTTCCCCCAGCTTTTAGAATAAGTCTAGTCTTAGGTTAGGTACATTTTTTATTCGATTTGCTAATGCACATTTCGTCGCGCATCGAGAACAGGTAGGCTGATTCTTTTTTGAGAATAGTTTTATATAGGCTAATAATTCGATTTGGTAGACCATCGGTCCTCAAAAACTTTTTTAATGACTGTATTTTCCTTTAAAAAATCTCTTTATTTTGTTGGAGAGACATTTCTTCTGGCAACATTACATTTCTGTAATCCGTTAGCCTATTCCAAGATAAAGCAATTCGGACACGCTTCAGCAAACTAGAACAATTATTAGCCTATAAATTAGGCTAGACTAGAAAATACATTCAGTAAAATATATAGCCTAACATTTAATATTATTATTTTGTTACAATAAAACATTTCGAACAATATTTTACTGGAAGTTTGTAGCCTAGCTATTACATCGTAATGAGAAATATCGTTCTTAAAAAATGTTTTACGGAAATTATTTGCATCATGCCACAGGCTAGGGGTGAAATTAGAGCAGGTGTAGGCTAATTAGTGTATTTTGAGCCATTACACCTGTTTATACAGTAGTTTACACGTTATGAATAGGATATGGACCGTAACTGCTACAACTAGTTTCATATGTCTGTATTTCATTTAGTCTAACTGTAGTGTAGAATATTTCTGGAATTGTATTTCGGCTACAATCATTTGTAAATGGAAAAATGTAACGAAATCCCCCATATAGCCTAGGCTACAATATGATGATCTTAAAATTAAATTATTTACAATTTCGTTTGTTTTATTTATGTGCCATATCATGCTGCACATTTATATATATATATATTATTAATTCAGATTTTATTTCCCATTTTTCCAGTCTTGTTTTTTGTCAACTAATTCGTCAACCCTATCGTGACCTCAGAGAGAGACCATAGCAACATCGCGTCAAATCTCTCCTAAAATAACCGAAGTTGGAGGACTTGCAGACTCCGTAATCAGACAAATGCGATTAGACGAAAAGGCTTTGCAACTGTCATTGGGGTTAAATGAACGATGGGTGTCCAGAATATACCATGGTAGAGACGGGCACGCAATACACAGCACCTTTAGTTGGCAGTGAGTACTGAGTAGGCTAAGGATTGTTTTGTTTCTGTACTCAAAATAGCTTAATTCATAGATAGGCCTAGGCTACATAATACATGTGGATCAGTTTACTAATTTAATTGTTATTTGTTTAAAAATGTCTATGTTTAAACATGTCTCAAATCAATGAAAACTCAATCTCTAACCAAAATGTCATTTATTTTCTGTTTCAAAATTTGAACTCATCTTATTGAAATGATTGAAATCTCATCTTCATTCACATAAAACACTTTGTGAATGACTTGTTTACCATACTATATTTCATTTCAAACCTGTCTGTTTTTTCATAGAATCTTCTGAATTTCAAACGGCTACCGACTACCGACTACCGTATGTAAATCTCAGGTTCTTTAAATTAGAACGAATGGCCAATGATACACAGAAATTAGGCTCTTTAATCAGCTGAAAAAACTGAAGACAGGTCAATCTGACTGGATGCAGTGCTTTTTCAACTTGGGCTTTTTAGTGCTATTGATTTCTCCAGGAAATGGCAACAGGAGTCCTGCTCTGGGAGCCATTTGGGTGTCTGAGAAATCACTTAGAACATGGGTTGAGAGCTGGAATCAATGTGGGCTCTCCTCCACTGCAGGGCCCAGGGTGAGGGAGCTAATGGCTGAGTGTGGGGCCCATCGGGGTGGAGCAGAGCAGAGTTTAGGATGGAACATCACACTCACAGACAGATGGTAGGGAAATATTAAGCTGTAAATGAGAAATAGACAGGCTAGATGACTCGTAAGGGAGAACTTGGTTTATGTCCTATGGAGGAATATAGGTTTGTTTGATGGGGGTTATTTTATGCGTGGGTTCTACTTGGAACCAAATATGGTTCTAACTGGAACCAAAAAGGGTTCTCCTATGGGGACAACTGAAGAACCCGTTTGGAACTGTTTTTTCTAAGAGTGTATAGCCTTTGGATTGGATAGAGGACACTGCAGTTATGATGTCAAACTGCTGCACTTTCCCTGCAACGCCTAGTGCAAAGGCAGGCTGGCGGCCATTTTCTGTTTCGAACAGGGACTGTGTTGCATAGCCCAGAAACCCATGGGTGACCGTGAGACCCATTGACTGGCTGTCAACACACACAGACCGTTGTCTCTGTTGTAGACAGAGGGCACTGCAGCGTCCTGAGCTTGGCGGCACACTCATCATAAAGGACTATGCTCATTGCCTCATAAAGGAATCTATGCATGATAACATTATGCTGGAGGTTTTCTCTTTATAAATAGATTACCGCTGCAATATGTATGTTGTTTGTCTGTGCTTTATAGTCAAGGGAAATGTGTAAAGTGTGCTGGTATCATAGAACAGTAGGCTATTTAGAAATAAGGGCCTCTTTGGCACAATGGAAAGGGAAAGGGGGATACCTAGTCAGTTGTACAACTGAATGCATTCAACTGAAATGTGTCTTCTGCATTTAACCCAACCCTTCTGAATCAGAGAGGTGCGGGGGGCTGCCTTAATCCACATCCACGTCTTCAGCGCCCGGGGAACAATGGGTTAACTGCCTTGTTCAGGGGCAGAACGACAGATTTTTACCTTGTCAGGTCGGGGATTCGATCCAGCAACGCAGGATGTTAGGGAGTCAGGGACAACGTCTGTTTTCCGGATCTTTCCATTGCAGCCATGTGTCTCTAGTGTAAAAGCTGGTGCAACAACAACCTTGATGAAAACAGTTGCAATTTGGCAGGGCACAATAGCTCCCGTGGATGTCATCCACAATATTGTTCTATTTTGAATTTTGGTTTAATCTGTGAAGATTAAATGATGGAAATATTTTAGCTGCTGGGCAGAACAGTCAGTTCCTAAAAGAGGCCTGTAAGCCTCTATGGATGGTACATTTGCCTTCTCTCTGGCCTGCCTGTGCAAAGACCCTAATGTGTCAATGTATCAATGGGTAATCAATCTGCCAGGCCAGTATAGCCAATTAAGATGTCAATTGGAGGGTGTCATACCGGACGATATCAGCATTTCTCTGACAGAAGAGAGTAGGGGAACAGAGGTAGATGTAAAGAGATCACCTAGCAACCAAGGGTCCTCAGGACCACTGCTGTCACAACCAGGGTCGTGTTGATTAGGGTCCTCAGGACCACTGCTGTCACAACCAGGGTCGTGTTCATTAGGGTCCTCAGGACCACTGCTGTCACAACCAGGGTCGTGTTCATTAGGGCACGTGGTGCCAGGTAGTCCCTCCCTTTTCCAGTACATTTTCTTCCATTTTGTGCTTAATGAGCATGACCCACCCTTAAACTTGAGGAAAAAAGGCTTATGGGTAAATGTTGGATGCTTCTAAGACGGGCTCTTTCTCAATGAGTCTCCATGCAGATGGTAATCGTCTAGATTCAGGTGGAAGACTTCAGGTTACTTCAGGGTTTGGTGCTACTGCCATGCTATTTGGATAACCGAATGTTGGGCCATTGACACCCTTTGGAAGGTTAGAATGGTGGTTAGTGTGAGAGGATGACTGGCATATTCTGTGTCCTTATTAATAGTTTTATGTTGTGCCATCTTTTTCACTTGCGGTGTTATTAGGTGAAGATGGTGTAATAAGTCGTTCTGAAGGTCGTTCCCACTGGGCACAGATGTCATCAGTTCAATGTCTAGTTTTGATTTACATTTGGTTGAGATGTCAACTAACGTGAATTCAACGTGAAATCAACATAAACATTTACCATGTCATTGGATTTAGGTTAAAAGATGGGTTAAAAAAATACCAAATTCCCTTACTTTGAAGACCAATCAGTTTTCCATGTTGATTCAACTTCATCACATTACTTTTTGTGGTTGACATGGAAACAATGTTGATTCAGCCAGGTTTTTGCCCAGTGGGTTTTGTGTTTCTGTATCCTGTGGTTGTATAATGATGCCTTGTTATATCAATGTGTTATAACAGCGTAATATTTTTTTTTTTTTTTTAATGCTAAGGATATTAAGACCCCAAAACAAATCCCAGACATCTAATAAAGATGGGTGAATACTGATGTTGAACAGCCTTTTACAACATTTACAAGATGACTAGCTTTGGCCAAGGACCATCTGGCATCTTTACCAAAGGGCTGGGGTAATCTCGTAGTCCTCTTCATACATTGTGTAAAAGTACTGCATATCTTCCAGCTAAATTGAAAATATTCAAACTAAAGATGCCGGTTTTGTAACAAATGATTGGCACAAGAAATGCCCTGTTTTCAAACTTACAACTCAAGTGAATGAAGTGTGCAGTAACATCTCGGAAACAGTGAGATTTATGTTATGAATGGATTACACATTATTACACATGTACCTCTTCACTGGCCTAAATGTAGTGACTGTGTGATCACTCGCTCTATTGCTCACACACAATTGCCAGAATTGCCAATATTACACAGCCTTTCCCAGAAATCCAAAGATGGCAGCTCAGGGCGATTAGCGGGGAGGTATTAGTCGTGGCGGTCTACTATCCCAGGAAGTGGACTTACGGTCAGTCTCACATCTCCAAGGCATGCTGACCATCCATTTATTTCCTCGAACGCCATTCCATCCACTGCAGCAGGGCTTCTTTGGCTAAGCTGCGTCACTCCATTCAGGTGGGAAAAACATTGAGTTTTGGATGCCACCTTTCTCTCACTCTGTTTACATCTCTCTTTCTACAGTCTCCTCTCACCTGTCTCCCTCCCTCCTCACATTTTCTCTCTGTCTCTCTTCAGTGTTCTTCTTCTTCCCTCGCTCTCTCTCCTGTGGTCTCTCGTTTCCTGCAGAGTTTGGCTTTACAGGGCTGACTGACTGGCTGACTGGCTGGCTGGTTCTCTTATATGTGTTGGGGTGATGATGACTCCTGTTCTGTGTATGGCACTGGTAGAATTCACTGTGAAAGCACACTATCAGTGAATTACCATAGGGCCATAAACAGAGCAGAGAAAGAACCACTGGATGACGCCCGTCCATTCCTAGAGCTAACTAAACTCTCCCTTGTCTTCTTCTGCTTGGGGTGAATGTGATGTCTCTGTTTCGGGTGGTATGAGTACTGCTATGGATCTTTGATTGGGTACCTTTGGGCCTTTGGGATCTTTGTGGGTCAATCGAGCTTTGGTGCGTCCCTCACGACAACCGCATCGACTTGCATTGGGACGTCTCCGCCTCTGCTTTTCTTCTTCGCCCATTTTGGCACTAGCACATTTTTGCTTCTGTATATATGCTTTGAGCAATCATGTGTAGTGCCAATATAGGACAAGATAGATTGACGTCGTTTTTTGGGGGGAATTCAACATTCACTGTGTACTAATACTACCTTGTCTTGTCTCCTGCATTGACCGTTGTAGGACTTTGACTTGATTGATCTGTCTTCTCCCTGCTCTCCTGTCCTGTGTAGGTCATTTTCTATTCTCAGTACAATGGAATCTGAGCCTCATTATCTGAATGGATCAACAGAAAATTCAATAGACCAATGGACCACTTTTAAAATATATTCTGCTGACTGCAAGTGTGTGGGAGTCTCGCATGCCATCCCCTCTGAAACCATTCCTTTTAGCATTGACAATGATGAAGATGAAAGTCATGGGTTTTTATTGCCTAAACTCAAAAATGTGTATTAAATATAATAGCAGATAGGAGCAGATTGATTCATTGCCTGTACCTTCTTCCCCCTGTAATAGCCGTGGTTTTAGAGACAATGCTAGACGCAACCTTAAACCATCCATGTCCCATCCATCGGAGGTACTGGTTCGCTTTTCGGACGGACAGGCCTGGATCGGCCAGGCAGCTCTCTGGCGGTGTTTGGCAATGGTAGAACTCACACTGGTGAGGTAGCTGGATCCGGTGGTTCTAGACTTGCCAACTACTGCTCCAGAGCTTCAGCTCAGCCCATCGAGACCAGTGAAGACATCAAGGCACTCTCTATGGTGTAACTCTTCAATGTTCCTATAACGTATCTCAACATTCTCCAAATGAAGACACCTTCTGGATGGCTAGGATAGGGATAGCTTCCTCCCTGAGTGAGTGGCTGTTGGTGGTGAAGGGTGGGGTGAGTCTTCTGTATTCCTCCCCTCCACACCCCAGTCTCACAGCTCCATTGAACCAACCTTACAGGAAAGTCTCAGAGCTCCATTGAACCAACCCTACAGACAACAGTCTCAGAGCTCCATTGAACCAACCCTACAGGCAAGTCTCAGAGCTCCATTGAACCAACCCTACAGGTAACAGTCTCAGAGCTCCATTGAACCAACCCTACAGACAACAGTCTCAGAGCTCCATTGAACCAACCATACAGACAACAGTCTCAGAGCTCCATTGAACCAACCATACAGACAACAGTCTCAGAGCTCCATTGAACCAACCAGACAGGCAACAGTCTCAGAGCTCCATTGAACCAACCAGACAGGCAACAGTCTCAGAGCTCCATTGAACCAACCATACAGACAACAGTCTCAGAGCTACATTGAACCAACCTCACAGACAACAGTCTCAGAGCTCCATTGAACCAACCATACAGACAACAGTCTCAGAGCTCCATTGAACCAACCAGACAGACGACAGTCTCAGAGCTCCATTGAACCAACCATACAGACAACAGTCTCAGAGCTCCATTGAACCAACCAGACAGACGACAGTCTCAGAGCTCCATTGAACCAACCATACAGACAACAGTCTCAGAGCTCCATTGAACCAACCATACAGACAACAGTCTCAGAGGAAAAGAGGGTTTGTGTTCCAACTACAGGAATATCAGTCAGGAAATGTGACAAGATCTGGTCTCTCCTCCGTTGGACATGACTGTGTATGTAATGCACCCAGACTTTTCTTGAGTAGTTATGCTAGTAAAAAATAGCTTTTGAATAGAGAATGTTATTTGTCATGCCTGCTGGTATTTCACTGTGAAGTCTGTGTATTTGTATATTGCTGTGTGTTTAGAATGAGTAAGTACTGTCTTCTTGCTGTTGCACTCAACCTTGCTTTACTAGCCTGGTTCCATATCAGCTTGTGCTGTTTTGCCAACCCCAATGGCCCTTGTCATGCCAAACAACCATAAGACGGCAAGACAGCACAAACAGATCTAGTGCCAGGCTATAGCTCCATCAGAGTTGAATAGAATGCGAGTCCAGTTCCCAAGTCTGTATAATGAGCCCCCTGTCTGTTCTGCCCATGGCCAGCCAACAGGGGGCCATGCCTGCCTCTCTGGAGTCCCAGACAGAATTAGCAAACTGTGTGGTGTCGTCTTACCCTACTCTTTCAATGCACCTCTTTTTCCCTCCCGTCCCAACCTGCTTGAGAAAAGAGTGAGAGAGTAGGAGTCTGTATTTTCAGAGAGAGAATGACTTTGGTTGTTAGAGAAGCCCGTAGCCAGAAAGCTAGTGCAGTGCTCTGCTCAGTAGATCAGGGTATCTGCTAGTGTAGGTGACAGGGGGATTGGGGGGGGGGTTTAAAACCCTTCATCTGCTTTTGCATAAATCCTTGCTATACACTTCAGCGTCGGCTTATATGATTTGTATGGTCACTCATTCAGCCGGGGGCTGTGTCTGTTCTGTGAGCACGCTGTCATTTGACCTGCACCGCGGTGGTTTTAGCTTTTGTGTTGGAAAGCCATTCAAATTTAAAAAGAAGGGAAGTGGTAAGATTGTGGTCGAGAGACAGCCAGTAAGCCTCGATAGACAGCCAGTAAGCCTCGATAGACAGCCAGTAAGCCTCGATAGACAGCCAGTATGCCTTGATAGACAGCCAGTATGCTTCAATACAGCCAGTAAGCCTCGATAGACAGCCAGTATGCCTTGATAGACAGCCAGTATGCCTTGATAGACAGCCAGTATGCTTCAATACAGCCAGTAAGCCTCGATAGACAGCCAGTAAGCCTCGATAGACAGCCAGTAAGCCTCAATAGACAGCCAGTAAGCCTCGATAGACAGCCAGTAAGCCTCGATAGATAGCCAGTAAGCCTCGATAGACAGCCAGTAAGCCTCGATAGACAGCCAGTAAGCCTCGATAGACAGCCAGTAAGCCTCGATAGATAGCCAGTAAGCCTCGATAGACAGCCAGTAAGCCTCGATAGACAGCCAGTAAGCCTCGATAGACAGCCAGTATGCCTCGATAGACAGCCAGTATTCCTCGATAGACAGCCAGTATGCTTCAATACAGCCAGTATGCCTCGATAGACAGCCAGTAAGCCTCGATAGACAGCCATTATGCCCTTAATAGACAGCCAGTAAGCCTCGATAGACAGCCAGTATGCTTCAATACAGCCAGTATGCTTCAATACAGCCAGTATGCCTCGATAGACAGCCAGTATGCCTCGATAGACAGCCAGTATGCCCTTAATAGACAGCCAGTACGCCTCGATAGACAGCCAGTACGCCTCGATAGACAGCCAGTACGCCTCGATAGACAGCCAGTAAGCCTCGATAGACAGCCAGTACGCCTCGATAGACAGCCAGTAAGCCTCGATAGACAGCCAGTAAGCCTCGATAGACAGCCAGTAAGCCTCGATAGACAGCCAGTAAGCCTCGATAGACAGCCAGTACGCCTCGATAGACAGCCAGTAAGCCTCGATAGACAGCCAGTAAGCCTCGATAGACAGCCAGTACGCCTCGATAGACAAATCTCTGGTGAGTGGTGTAACCTGTTTTCTGCTTGACAAACAGATTCAGATTCACTTGACTCTATTTTAGTCTCATATTGCCGAACTTAACATGCATGGGCGACATGTTCATTATTAAGGAAAATGCATTTTTATCTCTTGATAATGTGATGATTATGTGATTATGCACCTGTTGACATTCTAGCTTTTACATTTTTCCTCCATAGAAAATCACAGTCTCTCTCATGCAAATAATAAACTTATTCAAAAGACTAGCCCATTGTCTCAGACTCCTGTAACGATCTTCTCTGCTGTAGTATAGTGCATTGTGGGAAAGCCATCGGCAATGCAGGGGCCTTCTCCAGATGGGCTGCACCTCTCAGGTTACACCACATTTTTCAGCCCCCTTTCTCCCTCTCGCTCTCTCTCTCTCTCTTTCTCTCTTTCTCTCTCTCTGTATCTCTTTCTCTCTCTCACTCTCTCTGTCTCTCTCTCTCTTTCTCTCTCTCTCTCTCTCTGTGTCTCTCTCTGTGTCTCTCTCGCTCTGTTGCTCTCTTTCTCTGTCTCTCTCTCTCCCTCAGAGGCGTGATGAGTGGTGCTCAGGGTTAGATTGGGAGAGTTGGGCTGAGGGCAGAGACAGCCGTGCCTGTACTCCTCTAATGCACCCAGGGGCATTAGTGAAATGAGATTAGGACCCATCGTTCTTACGCCAGTGTCTGGGCCGGAGGGAGGGTAACAGAGGTGGTGTGAGTTAGTAGTGTTGCTGGGGAAGGTGTGGAGGCCATTATTGGGGCGTGAAGGGAGACTAGAGGATGCAGCATCAGCACATGCTGATTGGCTGTCAATATCTTTGGGTGATCTTAAGGAGAGGCTAGAGAAGAGATGAAATGTGTTACACGTTGGTGCAATTAATTCAACCCAATTAAAAGTTTATACAGCTGTACGTTAAGCAAAATATGCCTTTCCATTGAAATATTTAGTCTAATCTATGATGAAACAGGTAGAGCATATGCTAACTATCATAGTTATAACCCACTATGTGACAGAGTAGAGCACTTAGCATACTGATAGTAAATGTTGCTATAATTCAAAATGATCCCCTGGTTCATCCAACACATTGTGTGTGTGTAGAAGTGTGGATAGTGGAGTCTTGTTCAGCCCCTCCCCTTCTCCCCCTATCAACCAATCAGCCCTTCCCCTTCTCCCCCCATCTCCACCCACTCTCCCCCATCTTCTATCAGCCCTACCCCCTCTCCCCCATCTCCTATCAGCCCCACCCCCTCTCCCCATCTCCTATCAGCCTCACCCCCTCTCCCCCATCTCCTATCAGCCCCACCCCCTCTCCCCCATCTCCTATCAGCCCCATCCCCTCTCCCCATCTCATATCAGCCCCACCCCCTCTCTCCCATCTCCTATCAGCCCCACCCCCTCTCCCCCATCTCCTATCAGCCCCACCCCATCTCCTATCAGCCTCACCCCCATCCCCTATCAGCCCCACCCCCTCTCCCACATCTTCTATCAGCCTCACCCCCTCTCCCCATCTCCTATCAGCCCCACCCCCTCTCCCCCATCCCCTATCAGCCCCACCCCCTCTACCACATCTTCTATCAGCCTCACCCCCTCTCCCCCATCTCCTATCAGCCCCACCCCCTCTCCCCCATCTCCTATCAGCCCCACCCCCTCTCTCCCATCTCCTATCAGCCCCACCCCCTCTCCCCCATCTCCTATCAGCCCCACCCCATCTCCTATCAGCCTCACCCCCATCCCCTATCAGCCCCACCCCCTCTCCCACATCTTCTATCAGCCTCACCCCCTCTCCCCATCTCCTATCAGCCCCACCCCCTCTCCCCCATCCCCTATCAGCCCCACCCCCTCTACCACATCTTCTATCAGCCTCACCCCCTCTCCCCCATCCCCTATCAGCCCCACCCCCTCTCCCACATCTTATATCTGCCTCACCCCCTCTCCCCATCTCCTATCAGCCCCACCCCTCTCCCCATCTCCTATCAGCCCCACCCCATCTCCTATCAGCCCCACCCCCTCTCCTATCAGCCCCACCCCCTCTCCCCCATCTCCTATCAGCCGACCCCTTCTTCCCCCTCCCCTATCAGCCCCACCCCCTCATCTCCTAAGGCTGGTGCTGGGACGAGGGGAGGGAGTGGAGATTATCCCCTGTGCTGCAGTATTAAGAAACGATTAGTGGAGATTAAAGGCCTGCCCCAGAGTCTGCACGACTCCAGGCAACAAGAATGGAGCTGGCTCAGCCAGAGAGAATCAATATCAATACGCCTCCTACTACTACTACTGTGTGTGTAGGTACTGTGTAGGTACTGTGTACAACTGAGTACCAGCACACACAGCCAATGATGTCATATGTAATAAAATGATATGCTATTGATATTACAAGGCTTGACTGCAGTGTATTGTCCTGAGTGGTATTCCCTTGGACAGAGTAGCTTAGTGCTGAAACATAACTGGGTCGTGTTCAGTTGTCACAAAAAGGCAAAAAAACGGTCAGAAACAGAGTAAAACAGGGAGGTACTATCTGAATCCAATAAGAAATGCAAGTTTTTGCTTTCCGTTGCAAATCACTTTATTACGGTGTGTCCTTATGAAAAAGACCTTGGTTTCCGGGGGCATGTAGAGCAGTCAGGATTGGTGGACAGGTGATTTGTCACCACAGATGCCCCCTGCTCTTCAGCCTTTACAGGTCAGGTCACACACCTCACCGCATCACCGAGCCCCCCGACAGGCATCCGCATGGATCCATCTGCTGCCACCATTAGCTGATTACATCACCAGTACCCACCTCACTGATTAACCGGCTTACCACAGAACCTTTCATCAGTGAGCCTGCCTTCATCAGACACTGGAGATGAAACAGTTAACATGAAGTCTGCGTCCTAAATGTCTCCCTATTATAGTGCATCACTTTTGACCAGGGCACATCCACTATAGGGAATAAGGTGCTGTTTGGGACGCAGGGTGCTGAGAGGTGTTAGGTGTATGTCAGGGCGCGTACACGGCTGCTCATGTTGAGTTACTATGTGCACTTAGTGGTTACTTCCTGCTACTTTGTTAATTCCTATTTTGTAGTGGATACTTCATTCTATAAATCCCAAGAATATGTTTGGATGGACAAAACAACAAACAGGCATGGTAAGAATCAATCTCGACGCGCAGAACCAAATCTGGTGTCTGCCACTGGCCGGCTACTCCATTAGAGTCCATTAATTTATGTAGCAGTATGTCATGAGAGACGAGGTAAGAACGAATGTGGCTTTAAATTCCCTGTATAGGTGGATATTTTCGAGAGAGAGGGCAAGGCCTGTTTCCCAGAAAGCATTCTGAGGCTTTTTTAATCTGGTGCTACAGGGTGATGCACACGTGTCACGCTCCTACCACCCCAGTGGCCAGCTGCCCTCCAACCCACAACATCCCCCTCCCACATTAACACACACACCATTTAGACATCCTCTCAAAATGGTCTCCTTAAAATGTCTCATAAACAAGCGCTTCAATACAGAGAAGGCAGCAAAGCAGGAAACAGGACATGGTGTATCTTTCCATCCATGAGGTTGTAACCTGCTTCCTCTGCTGTAATCTGGGAGGCAGAATGGGATGTGCGTTGACGCCTGACGGATTAGGGCCCGAACCAACGTCTCTCTCTCCCACTCCGCAACAGAAGGACCCAGCTAGCAAATCCCAGGCTTTAACCACGGGGAGGGCTGCACAGTGCAATACAGCTTATGATGTAACCAGGACCCTGACCGTCCGTCACGACAGGCTCTGAGTGTGTGTGGCGGGTAGGGGGATGACAGTGGAGTGTATAGAGGTCATGGAGTTTTCATGGCAGGGTAACTACATCGATAAACCATGTAGAAAAAGAGGGGCATGGACCAACAAGTCCCACAACAACCAATATAGTGTATGATGTGAAGAATAATAGTAGGGTTTTGGAAAGGAAGTATTTCACCTTCAGAGTTCAATGATGACACTGGCTAGTGTGACCGATGAACAGTAGTCACTTTATTGGGCGATCACATGGACTGCATGCTTGGTGTAATTCAGTCACCTCATGTATTTCCTAAATCATTAATTCTACGGAGAGGATTCTCTGTAATGAGCTGAATTTATTCATACCGTCATATCAAACCAGACAAATGCACACGTATTCTGTACAAATACAAAAGTCATTGAATGCTCTGTAGTATACAGTACAGTCCCCCTCAATTTATAAAATTATTTAGAATACGTTCCTACCACTGACATCAAAAGGAGCGTCATTGTTTAAAATAAAAAAAACACTCAAAAAAGGGACAGCTACTCATGCATTAGAGACACCAATTGTGATATTCTCTGGAGTCAAAATGGCTGCCTAGCCAGGTCGTCAAATATCCAGCACAAAAAAATACCTTACTAATAAATCCTGAGTCTTCACAAATCCCAGTATGTGTGTGGAGTGGACTACAGTACAATAAACCACACAACAACAGGTAACATATTTCAGAAGTAATGTTTCATTGGAATCATTCTAGGCAGTGAAGTGTCTTACAGTGGACAGTTGATAATTGGGATGCTTCGTAGACATCCAGGGTACAAGAGGTACATTGACTAATATAGCAGGGGGTGGAATTAGTGGAAAGGTTCCAGGGTTTCAGCACAACCTGATTGCATATGAAGTCCATGACAACAGAGCAGAGAGTGATTGTGATTTGGTAACCGCATTCTATAACAAACATGGAATAACACTCACACACATCGTACCAAAACATCATTAATGGGACTGTGATATAGGTTCAGAATGAAAGGTGAATTGGTTTTTGGCTTTTTGGTTATTCTTTAAGTAAATGTTAAGGTGTGCAGAAATAAATACTAAATACTCTCTAACCCATGTCACACAATGCTCAACATCAAAGCTAAAAATGGACATTCAAACAAAAAACATCTCCTACTATATACACACACATAGTAAACAATGCATTGATAAATCCGTCACTTTTTATTCCCCTGCAGATGTACATAAAAAAGATATTTTTTTACATTGTACAGAGCGCAGCATGTGGAAACCATAGAGAATGATAGAGGCCTCTACTGGCCAAAAGGCTGTATTAGCATGGGCAGCGCCATTTAGGGCTTCCACCATTTTAATGTAGTCAACTGGTGGGGGACTTCCAACTTCATTGGCTGATCCTCCACTGACGGAGTAATGTCAAACCAGGTTATCAGGAGGGATCAGTCAATCGTGAAGAGGAAAATGGACTAATTCAAAATGGAGATGGCCTCAATGGCACTGCCCATGCTGTCAGACGCTATAATGGCACAGATACAAAGATGAGCCCTCTATCTATCTCTATGGTGAAAACGGACTATCCCTCCCTCAGCTCCCGGCGGCGGCCATTTTGGGACTTTGTTCCAGTGGAACACACCTGCCAAGGGAGGATTCAGTGTCACTGCTCCAGAGTCACTACCTCTACTGCCTGGCCGTCCAGTGTGACCGTGTTGTCGATGCGTGTGGCCACGGGCGCCATGGCCACTTGTACGGGCCGGTTCCCCTGGGCTAGGCTGGTAACCACCGTCTGGTACATGCTGACTGGGATCTGCACCAGGCCTGGAGAGAGACAGACGGGGGGATACAGGCTTAGACACGTTTAAATAGTATAAAGTAGCACTTCTGTTCTCCATCAACCTAAATGTCTTTTTATTCCATTTATTAACCAGGTAGGCCAGTTGAGAACAAGTTCTCATTTACAACTGCGACCTGGCCAAGATAAAGCAAAGCAGTGCGACAAAAACAACAACACAGAGTTACACATGGAATAAACAAAAGTACAGTCATTAACACTATAGAAAAGCCTATATACAGTGTGTGCAAATGTAGTAAGATTAGGGAGGATGTGCAGAATATGAATGTGCAAGTGGAGATACTGGGGTGAAAAGGACCAAAAAATAAATAACAATATGGGAATGAGGTAGTTGGGTGGGCTATTTACAGGTGCAGTGATCGGTAAGCTGCTCTGACAGCTGATGCTTAAAGTTAGTGAGGGAGATCAAAAACTCCAGCGTTAGCGATTTTTGCAATTCGTTCCAGTCATTGGCTGCAGAGAACTGGAAGGAAAGGCGGCCAAAGTAGGAGTTGGCCTTGGGGATGACCAGTGAAATATACCTGTTGGAGCGCGTGCTACAGGTGGGTGCTGCTATGGTGACCAGTGAGCTGAGATAAGGCGGGGCTTTACCTAGCAAAGACTTATAGATGACCTTGAGCCAGTGGGTTTGGTGACGAATATGAAGCGAGGGCCAGCCAATGAGAGCATACAGGTCACAGTGGTGGGTAGTATGTGGGGCTTTGGTGACAAAACGGATGGCACTGTGATAGACTGCATCCAGTTTGCTGAGTAGAGTGTTGGAGGCCATTTTGTAAATGACATCGCCGAAGTCAAGGATCGGTAGGATAGTCAGTTTTACGAGGGTATGTTTGGCAGCATGAGTGAAGGATGCTTTGTTGCGAAATAGGAAGCCGATTCTAGATTTAATTTTGGATTGGAGATGCTTAATATGAGTCTGGAAGGAAAGTTTAGAGTCTAACAGGACGCCTAGGTATTTGTAGTTGTCCATGTATTCTAAGTCAGAACCGTCCAGAGTAGTGATGCTAGACGGGCAGGCGGGTGCGGGCAGCGATCGGTTGAAGAGCATGCATTTAGTTTTACTTGCATTTAAGAGCAGTTGGAGGCCATGGAAGGAGTGTTGTATGGCATTGAAGCTCGTCTGGAGGTTTGTTAACACAGTGTCCAAAGAAGGGCCAGAAGTATACAGAATGGTGTCGTCTGCGTAGAGGTGGATCAGAGAATCACCAGCAGGAAGAGCGACATCATTGATGTATACAGAGAAAAGAGTCGGCTCGAGACCTGAACCCTGTGGCACCCCCATAGAGACTGCCAGAGACCCGGACAACAGGCCCTCCGATTTAGCACACTGAACTCTGAGTAGTAGTTGGTGAACCAGGCGAGGTAGGCATTTGACAAACCAAGGCTGTTGAGTCTGCCGATAAGAATGTGGTGATTGACAGAGTCGAAAGCCTTGGCCAGGTCGATTAAGACGGCTGCACAGTATTGTCTTTTATCGATGGCGGTTATTATATTGTTTAGGACCTTGAGCGTGGCTGAGGTGCACCCATGACCAGCTCGGAAACCAGATTGCATAGCGGAGAAGGTACGGTGGGATTCGAAGTGGTCGGTGATCTGTTTATTAACTTGGCTTTTGAAGACCTTAGAAAGGCAGGGTAGGATAGATATAGGTCTGTAGCAGTTTGGGTCTAGAGTGTCACCCCCTTTGAAGAGGGGGATGACCGCGGCAGCTTTTCAATCTTTAGGGATCTCAGACGATACGAAAGAGAGGTTGTTTAATGCAGTACACTCAACCAGCCTCACAACCGCAGACCACGTGTAGTAACCATGCCAGCCAAGGACCTCTACAATGTTTAATGTCGTTAATTGTAATTGTTTGAACATTTATTTTTAGTTATGTGTCAGACCCCAGGAAGACTAGCTGACATCATGGCGTCAGCTAAATGGGGATCCTAATAAACATTTATATTCCATGTTTTCTTGTCTGATGTTATAAATGTAATTGTGAAGTGAAATATTAATTTCCCAGAATGAGAGGACAATCCATTTTTCTATGCTATTCTGTATTTTGGCCACACATACAATGCAGTATTGACAAAGGGACTGATGAAATGGACAAATGGCCATTTTAGTTCTGCTGTATAGTGCCTTGGTCCATGAGGGTCTTTAAGGTGGGGTTATGGCCTGAGAGAGAGCCATGCTAGAGTCAAACCGCTTTAGGCAGCCATTTTAGAGGCTGCATTGCAGAACAATGGTCCAATTGAGCCTGACTGCCTCTCCTCCCTGCCCAGCTGTGTGTGAGTGTGTGTGTGAGAGAGACTCTGCCTGGGGATTACTACTGCAGTCACGTGGGTCTCTGCCCAGCCCCACAAGCTGTCACAGTGTCACAGGCTAGGGGAAGGAGGTCATAGCTGGGTATGGTGGCGGGCGGATGCTCGTGGTCATTCCACATTTCAGTGATACACTGGCATAATGATAACTAATGCGGGCATTTTGAAAATGATGCATAAATGTGATCAACAATATGATAACCCACACCTCTTTACCTTATCCACCAGGTCCAGACCCCTCCTTCATAACATGTGTTTAAACACCACATTTTAGTGTTAAAATGTAACGTGAGAAACTCAATTTAAACAATGTCTGTCTAGACACATTAATAAAGTCTCAATTATGTTTCATTTACAAAATCACTAAATGTAATGCCAAGTAAATCCCTTTGGTCGACTCGTATGATGCTTTCTCTAAATGAGGCCCCAGGTCCCCCTCTGTAGTAGTCTAATAAGCCCCCTTGGTCCAGCTACGTGACAGAATCAAGTTGTGTTGATTGACTGGCTGTGATGATTGTATAGTAGCAGGGCTTACAATACGGTGTGTGTGGGGGGGGGGGGGGGGGGGGCAGTCTGGAATAGTAAGTTTACCATGTCTTGACTGATTTCAAGTCAATGCTAATATGGCACAATTTGCTAGCTAGCTGACCAACAACTGTAACAATGTATTTGAGAGACAAGCGCTCATTGTGCAAATGTAATTATGTTTTCAATAAACATTTGGAGACTAATATAGTTTACATGTTGTCAATATGCGGCAGGTAGCCTGGCATTCAGAGAGTGCCCGGTACTTACTGAGTCAAGTACCAGGCCAAGCCGCTCACACTTCACTTACTGTGACATTGAGGGCCATGGTCGACGAGTGTGTGCGAGTGTGTATGTGTGCTAGGTACAAAGCTAGCCAATCAGGCAGCACTTCAAACAGTGGCCCCTCCACTCCTCCATTACGGTGATTAGGTAAAGGTCAACAGGCTCAGGAGAGGAGCAGCACTGGGCCAACAGGTGAAGGGGCTGGTTGTTAGCTGAGTGGGGCCTGCTGCTAGCTAACAGACTAAGGATGTGTTCCAAATGGCATTCTATTCCCTATACAGTGCACTACTTGTGACCGCTTTGGACAAAAGTAGTGAACTATATAGGGGATAGGGTGCCATTTGGGATGCATCCTAACAGCAGAAGCTACAAGGGAGGGAGGTTTAGCGCTGTGGCTTCTACCAACTGGCTAAAATAACCCACTTGTAGAATGATGGGGCACGGAAGGGGCTCCAGCTATCCCACAATGCCTTTTCCTAGCCTCAGTCTCCTCGGTTCTGCTGCCTCCCTCCCTGTCCATTCACTAAACAGAGTTTTTGATGGTTCACAAAAAGCCACAACAGATGGGGTTTCACTAGATAACACAGCCACAAAGTCTAGATGGTCTTTCTGCTCTTAAAGTTAGGTTTAAAATCAGATTTTATGAGGATACATTGCAGAAAGGGGTGGGGTTTAGCCATAATTACGACGTTGTGGCTGTGTTAACTAGTGACGACCCAACAGATGGGCATCTTAAAAAGGGTAGCCATTTTGCAAATGACAGTATGATGCATGTCCAAATCGGAACATGTTTTTCGTCTGTCATACTGTCGGGCACTCCTGTGAAACATACCACATCCAATAGGGACATCTTTAACTTCACTTAGTTAACTTCACAGAGAAAAGCATTAGATTCTCATTGCAATGCAATGCAGCGACTGTAAAATGATGGGCAGGCACATTGTGGGGGGGAAAGAAGGCTTCCTGATGTCCATTTCTTTAAATGTAGTTGTAATGCTTGCTAATCAGCTTTGGGTGTTTAAAGACACGCCTTTGCTAGTGGCCTTCTTCCTAAAAGCAGCCTGTGGGCAGTGGTAGAGGAGGGGACAGTGTGTGTGTCACCATGAGGTCGGTTGCTGTCCGGTCCCAGGGCGATGACAGCTGGCCCAGTGATTAGACTATAGACTGATAATGGAGTGGATCAAAGCCTCTTTAGCAAGAGCACTTCAGGGAGATGACAACGCCCCCGTGCCTGGGGGGAAGGGGGTAGGGATTGTCACCAGCAGGGGCATGGCCCACTGTAGGACAGGGGAGTGACGTGAAGAGACAGGAAACTAGCCCTGAAGGCAGAGAGGGAGGGCCTGAAGGATGGGAGTTGGGTTGAGGGATGGGGTTTCTGGAATGATGGAGGTGGAATGTTACGTGGATAAAAGCTGCTGCTGAGATCATGATGTAACCATCAGCTGATGAGAGCTGGTATCATACGACCTGAAATCATTTAAATAACTGTAATCAGTATGTATTGTAAGTGTGCATCTACAGTATGAACAGTCTGCAGCAGAGTTGTAGAGACATACTCACATGGGTCTCTCGTGCCCACGCCCACCATCTGTTGCATCAACACAGAGTGGACTAGAATAGAGAAGCTCACTGGCAGCTCCTGTCCTATTCCCTCACATACTGACCAGACCTGGGTTTAAATACATATGCCTATTTAACTATTTGAAATACTTATTTTCTTGTTTTGAGTATGAGCCACACACACAAACAGCACAACTGGGGAACCTGGGTTATCCTAGCGAGAGCAGGGGGACAGGTGTGTGTTTGTATGTGCTGTTTTACCTGTAGCTGACACTCCAGACAGGTCATCATGATATGGGAGGATTATGTTCAACTGAGTGATGTAGTCGTTTTGTATGCATGGTGTATATGAAACAACGCATGGGCTCAAACGCTAGGGCTGCGCGGGTTCAAACGCTAGGGCTGCGCGGGTTCAAACGCTAGGGCTGCGCGGGTTCAAACGCTAGGGCTGCGCGGGTTCAAACGCTAGGGCTGCGCGGGTTCAAACGCTAGGGCTGCGCGGGTTCAAACGCTCGGGCTGCGCGGGTTCAATGTTAGGGGTGCGCGAATTTAGGGCTGGGCTGCGGGGGTTCGAATGTTAGGGGTGTGTTCAATGCTAGGGCTGCGTTCAATGTTAGGGGTGTGTTCAATGTTAGGGGTGTGTTGTAATGTTAGGGGTGTGTTGTAATGTTA
The DNA here is from genome assembly GCF_045679555.1 of Salvelinus alpinus. Taxonomy (NCBI): domain Eukaryota; kingdom Metazoa; phylum Chordata; class Actinopteri; order Salmoniformes; family Salmonidae; genus Salvelinus; species Salvelinus alpinus. The sequence continues at coordinate 22,791,031 of NC_092096.1, forward strand.
GGGGTGTGTTGTAATGTTAGGGGTGTGTTGTAATGTTAGGGGTGTGTTGTAATGTTAGGGGTGTGTTGTAATGTTAGGGGTGTGTTGTTTGAATGGTATGAGGAGTGTCAGTGGTCTATTTCACATTGATTTATACAGGTGAGTATATTACCTGACAATAGTTGTTGAGGGGTTGTGTGGTACGTACCGCTGCCATCTTGCACTCCAGTCAGTGCTCCTACAGCAGCCGCCGTTTCCCCGGCCAGAACGATTTGACCTCCTCCCTGTAGGGTGGCCTCAGCCAGCGTCGCCACTGCATGGGCCGCAGCCTCACTGCAACACAATCACACACACCTTAGAGATGGAAAGGAGGTGATGCGTGGCTATTTGTCCACCCTACGCATCCAAACAACGTTGACAGACTGGTGGACATTGACAATTATAGGGAGAGGGGACAACAACCCAAGCCCCAACCCTGACTGTATGGTGGTGCCAGAGGCCCAACATTAGCCTATAGTTGGCTGTATGGTGGTGCCAGAGGCCCAACATTAGCCTATAGTTGGCTGTATGGTGGTACCAGAGGCCCAACATTAGCCTATAGTTGACTGTATGGTGGTGCCAGAGGCCCAACATTAGCCTATAGTTGGCTGTATGGTGGTGCCAGAGGCCCAACATTAGCCTACAGTTGACTGTATGGTGGTACCAGAGGCCCAACATTAGCCTATAGTTGGCTGTATGGTGGTACCAGAGGCCCAACATTAGCCTACAGTTGACTGTATGGTGGTACCAGAGGCCCAACATTAGCCTACAGTTGACTGTATGGTGGTACCAGAGGCCCAACATTAGCCTACAGTTGACTGTATGGTGGTACCAGAGGCCCAACATTAGCCTACAGTTGACTGTATGGTGGTACCAGAGGCCCAACATTAGCCTACAGTTGACTGTATGGTGGTACCAGAGGCCCAACACTCTCACCCAAACACCCACTTCAACTCCCCACATCTGAAGGTGAGTAGGCAGCGCACCATTGCAAATATTTGGCTCTGCATTGGGAGACTCTAAAACAATACACCCATCCTCCCACCCCCCCAAACCGACCCCAGTGCCCCAGGGACTGCTGACAGGGAATGGGGTCATTAGAACACAGGGGGATGGGGTCATTAGAACACGGGGGGGATGGGGTCATTAGAACATGGGGTCATTAGAACATGGGGGGGATGGGGTCATTAGAACACGGGGGGGATGGGGTCATTAGAACACGGGGGGTGGGGTCATTAGAACACGGGGGGGATGGGGTCATTAGAACACGGGGGGGATGGGGTCATTAGAACACGGGGGGGGGTGGGGTCATTAGAACACGGGGGGGATGGGGTCATTAGAACATGGGGTCATTAGAACACGGGGGGGATGGGGTCATTAGAACATGGGGTCATTAGAACACGGGGGGGATGGGGTCATTAGAACACGGGGGGGGTGGGGTCATTAGAACACGGGGGGGTGGGGTCATTAGAACACGGGGGGGGTGGGGTCATTAGAACACGGGGGGGGTGGGGTCATTAGAACACGGGGGGGTGGGGTCATTAGAACACGGGGGGGTGGGGTCATTAGAACACGGGGGGGGTGGGGTCATTAGAACACGGGGGGTGGGGTCATTAGAACACGGGGGGGATGGGGTCATTAGAACACGGGGAGGATGGGGTCATTAGAACACGGGGGGGATGGGGTCATTAGAACACGGGGGGGATGGGGTCATTAGAACACGGGGGGGGTGGGGTCATTAGAACACGGGGGGGTGGGGTCATTAGAACACGGGGGGGGTGGGGTCATTAGAACACGGGGGGGTGGGGTCATTAGAACACGGGGGGGTGGGGTCATTAGAACACGGGGGGGTGGGGTCATTAGAACACGGGGGGGTGGGGTCATTAGAACACGGGGGGTGGGGTCATTAGAACACGGGGGGGGGTGGGGTCATTAGAACACGGGGGGGGTGGGGTCATTAGAACACGGGGGGGATGGGGTCATTAGAACACGGGGGGGATGGGGTCATTAGAACACGGGGGGGGTGGGGTCATTAGAACACGGGGGGGATGGGGTCATTAGAACACGGGGGGGATGGGGTCATTAGAACACGGGGGGGTGGGGTCATTAGAACACGGGGGGGATGGGGTCATTAGAACACGGGGGGGGTGGGGTCATTAGAACACGGGTGGGGTCATTAGAACACGGGGGGGATGGGGTCATTAGAACACGGGGGGGTGGGGTCATTAGAACACGGGGGGATGGGGTCATTAGAACATGGGGTCATTAGAACACGGGGGGATGGGGCCATTAGAAAATGGGGTCATTAGAACATGGGGGGGATGGGGTCATTAGAACATGGGGTCATTAGAACACGGGGGGATGGGGTCATTAGAACATGGGGTCATTAGAACATGGGGGGGGGTAGGTCATTAGAACATGGGGGGATGGGGTCATTAGAACACGGGGGGGATGGGGTCATTAGAACACGGGGGGGATGGGGTCATTAGAACACGGGGGGGATGGGGTCATTAGAACACGGGGGGGGTGGGGTCATTAGAACACGGGGGGGATGGGGTCATTAGAACACGGGGGGGATGGGGTCATTAGAACACGGGGGGGATGGGGTCATTATAAAGCATATTTTCTGCCATGGTCAACTTTGGGAATCTAAAAGACATGAGCTGGCGCACACCCAGAAAAAATATTGTGTGTGGAGGTGCTTCACGGCAAATAAACTATCAAAATAAAGAGAGCCAAACCTCCATATATAAACTCCCAGTCATTTACTGGGTAAATCACCTTACTTTGGGAATCTGTCACATATTCCTCAACAGGGATACTAACTTCTAGTCCTCTTCCAGCCAAACGACACAGGAAATATAATCAACACCCAAGAGTTTCATCCACAACGATTCATAGAAGGACTGTTTACAGCTCACATTTATAGAACAAACTAAAGATCACACTGACAAGAATTGACATCCCATGTTCTACTATTCTGTCATAATGAGAACATCCACTAGGATAAAAGTAAGCTCTAAAAAATAAAAAAAATAAAAAAGCATTTTCTCTCCTCAGTGGGCACTGGGGGTTGGGAAATAGGGACGGAAGGTTCTGGCAAAGCGCAGAGTGCTGCTCACATGAGGTAACCAGAAGGGAAGAGGACTCCTGTAACAAGCCCCAATGGGAACTCCAAGACACTGGAGGAAATGACTCCAAACTACCGTAGTGTCGACGAGTGCACCGCCAGCATCTACTGTAGTGTCGACGAGTGCACCGCCAGCATCTACCGTAGTGTTAACAAGTGCACCGCCAGCATCTTCACACTTAGTACACACAATAGTTCCAAAAAAGCAAATTACTTTAAACCAGTTTTACTGTTTAGTTCAAACACCCGTTACCACGAAAAGCGCAATCTCATTCAGCAGTGGTTTTCTGAGGAATAAATGTACTGGCTGATTGGTTGGTTAGCAACCACTTAACACCCCCAGAAACCAGGCGAGGCAGTTGAGTACAAAGGTAACGGCTAATTAATTAACTAAAATGAAACACTGAAATGGGAGGAAAAAGCAGCTGACCCCATGTCCCTATGGAACCCTTAGTTTCCTGCTCCAACCGTCCCCTCTTTCTGACATCACAGGTGTAACACAACTACCTATGCAATTAGAGACTATGGGAATAACACTCTTCAGCCTAGTTGCCTGCCTCTCCCTTGTTACGGCTCAGACCCCAGGGCCTTGTGTCAGCACTTGCTGATATGAATACACCTAGATGCACTTTGTTCACGCTGCAAGATGCCTCATTGCCAATGCAAGCACTGTCCTTAAAGGTCCAATGCAGCTGTTTTTATCTCAATTGTTACCCATAAATAATTTGATATTAAGTACCTTACATGATTGTTTTCAATTAAAATGGTTTAAACTAAAATAACTTCTTAATAAAGGGCAATTTCTCAAACAAGAACTTTGCTAGGACTGTCAGAGTGGTCTGAGTGGGGAGGGGAAAATGTTAATTCAGCTGTTATTGGCAGATGTTTGGAAGCCTCTTTCTTATTGGTCTATTAACTCATTTACTGCATGGTGAAAGTTCAGGTAGTCTTTTCAAACAGCTCCAACACTAAAATGGCATTATCATCATTATCATCATTTTCATCATTTTCACAATTTCACAGTATTATTCCAACCTCAGTGTGGAAATACATAAAACACTGGAAAATCCCCCGTTTGACTGCACTGGGCCTTTAACCATCAGTGGGGGACATGCTAAACTGACCCAAAATCAGCCTCTATGGGCAACTTCATCCTACTCCGTTATAAACAGAGAGGAGAGAGCATTTGGGCGGTGACCATACCTCAATCCCACTGCGGCATTCTGGGACAGCAGGATTCTGACTCCACACCCTTGTACCAGCATCCTGCATTAAGCTCACAGAGAGCCCCACCCCTAAGCAGTGCAGCAGGAGATGTGTGCATTGTGCACGTTGTTTACAGAATTAGATTTCTCCCAATCTCAAAATGTTTCTGCAGGTTTCATTCAGTTTGGATGTTTTTAGATTGACACAGTGTGTTAGGTAATGACATTCTGTAACATTGTACCATGGTTACAGAGTTTTTATTTAATTTAACATTTAAATATACAGTTTAGTCTCACTGACATCAAATCTATTTCACAAGAGACCTGTTAGAGATGACAGCATTCACTGATGACTGTCAGTAGCTCAAAACATACACACTGATGACTGTCAGTAGCTCAAAACATACACACTGATGACTGTCAGTAACTCTTGGGTAAAACACAGTATTGACAAAGGAAGGCCGCTGTCCTGCAGTCCTTGCCAGTGAGTATCTTTACTCTCAGCTAATGGGTCCACAGGTCATGAGGACATCATTCACCAACTAGCCTACAGTAGTCGAACCAATAGCAGTCCGCTGTGGAGCCTGGGGGAATTGAGATGGTTTATAAAAGTGCCAGGGGCACAGCCCACTGGTCACCTGACCAACAGGGCTCTGCCTTGTCCTATCAGAAGGTCCGTATGAGGTTGTGCATTACGTCATGAAGCCAGGCCCAGTTGGTCACATTTTTGACGGCACTAGGCCTTTAAGTAAACATGGATGGGTCATCCAATGGCTGTGGTATCTGTGTGTTGTCATTATGAAGGCTGGTCCCCCAGACTAAGTACTCACAATAGTCACCTACTCCCAGAGTCAGTGCAGATACAGCATTTGGCCTGATTGTCCACAATGCTGTTGAGTTGCACATTTTCTTCGCCTGGCTGGACGACCCTGCTTGTCCCTTGAGACCAACCCCCCAACCCTCCTGAACACGCCCTACCCGTTAAGTGCCATGGTGACGGTGTGCCCTAATGAACACTCCCTACCCAATTAAATGCCATGGTGACGGTGTGCCCTAATGAACACTCCCTACCCAATTAAATGCCATGGTGACGGTGTGCCCTAATGAACACGCCCTACCCGTTAAGTGCCATGGTGACGGTGGCTCCCTGCTGCATCTCCTGGGAGGCGGCGACAGCGGCCTCGGCGAGGGACGCGACCGCCTGATTGGCCTCGGACGCCTGTGTGGTCTGTATGGTCATCTCCCCACCCTGCAGAGTCGCCCAGTTCTGCTCAACCTGGCCAGTAAGGAGGGATGGAGGGGGGAGGGAATAGGGCAAGAGAGGGAGGGATGGAGGGGAAGGAGGAGAGGGAGGGAGGGATGGAGGAAGGAGGAGAGGGAGGGATGGAGGAGGAAGGAGGAGAGGGAGGGATGGAGGAGAGGGAGGGAGGGATGGAGGAGAGGGAGGGAGGGAGGAGGAGGAGAGGGAGGGAGGGATGGAGGGAGGAAGGAGGAGAGGGAGGGAGGGAGGAAGGAGGGAAATAGGATAGAAGGAAGAGGGTAAGAGAGAGGGAGAGAAAAAATATGGTAAGAGGTGGAGAGAGGGGGAGAGGGGGGGAGAGGGGGGGGAGAGGAGGGTGAGAGCAAGTGAGAGATGGAGAGAGGAAGTCGTAAGACAGATGGAGAGAGGAAGAGAGGGGGAAAGGGACAGAGAGAGGCAGAGTTAGGGTGTTTCTACACTACGACAAACAAAAACAAGTATGATTGTGATCCTTCGACAAACATTTGTCGTAGTCAATTAACATAAAATGTGACGTATATCTGCCGCTTACAATAAACTGTGGCGACACCTCCATCGGTAACGTGCGACACACCGACATATTCTGGTGAAGAGTAGAGAGAACTTGGTATTCAGCAATGATATTGAAACAGAGTATGAAGTTGCATTTCAGGGTTACAGAACAGTAAATATGACAAGTTCCTCAACAAGAGATGAAGGCATAGTGATTTATGACAATCCTACAAATACCATATCATGCACATTACAATAAAAATGTTTTGTTGGCTAACATATTCAGACAACGCATAAAAGCATTTTTTTGTTGTTGATTAAAATGATTAAAAGCTTTTTTTCCTCCCCAATTTCGTGATATCCAATTGGTAGTTAGTCTTGTCCCATCGCTGCAACTCCGCTATGGACTCGGGAGAGGCGAAGGTCGAGAGCCATGCGTCCTCCGAAACACGACCCTGCCAAGCCGCACTGCTACTTGACACACTGCTCGCTTAACCCAGAAGCCAGCCGCACCAAATGTGTCGGAGGAAACGCCATACAGTTGGCGACCGAAGTCAGCATGCATCCGCCACAAGGAGTCGCTAGTGCGCTATGGGACAAGGACATCCCGGGCCGGCCAAACCCTCCCTTAACCCGGACAACGCTGGGCCAATTGTGCGCCGCCTCATGGGTCTCCTGGTCGTGGCCGGCTGCGACACAGCCCGGGTTCGAACCCGTGTCTGTAGGGACGCCTCTAGCACTGCGATGCAGTGTTTTAGACCGCTGCGCACTCGGGAGGCCGGAACGCACTAAAGTTTTGAGTAATATAAAATTCTGTTAAAAACCAAAGCCTTGTATTGATCATCTCTTGAAAATGAAATAGGACTATAAACCAACAGGATGATTTATCCATGCGTGCACATCTATGGCTAGCAGTATCGCCGGATCCCAGAGTGTAAAGTACACCACAGAGTGTTGCATGTTCTACAACACTTCACATAATGAAACAAAAACAAGACTGATTTCTATGGCGCTTTTTACATCAGTGCAGGGTTTTTTCTGGATCAAAAAAGGGCTTAGGTGGTGGGCGTGGCAACGGGCGCGGCAACGGGCGCAGTCAGCCCGTAGGCGCAGCTGAATTTAAGAGGCCCTCATCTTGATGGTGTACAGTATTATTTGCATTTTAAGCCAATTTCCCGCAGTTCTACACATTTCTCCATGGAGCCGAGATCATTTTCAGGAGGTTTTAAAAGTTAATTTCCTGCAGTGCTCGCTCACATTCTCCATGGAGTGGAGATCATTTTTCGGGGGGTTTTAAAAGTAAATTTTATGCAGTTCTACATATTTCTCCATGGAGCTGAGAGAAGATATTGCAGTTTTAAAGCAAATTTCCTGCAGTTCTGCCATGGCTAATGCGGTGTTATTTTGCTCAAGTATAATAACAAAATCAATACGGCTAAATTTATTGTTTTTACTTTGGTGATTGTTAGTTCTCAAAGATCATATTCTAATATATATGTCTATTTGTCTGTTCTACATCCTATATATCTGTCGTTTCAGTTTACACTGAAAAGTGTTTTTCTCCCTCACTGTATGGACTTAGGTGACCCGATAAAGCGTTTAGGCGGCCCGCCCAAGGATTTCAATGGCAGAAAAATCCCTGTCAGCGCTTTAAATAGTAAGGGGGAAATCACCTCATCCATGACCAATGTGTAGAACCCACCTGGGTGTGGTCTGGACTGCCCCTTTGCGCCAGAAAGCTCACCACACATCAACTATTGCCGAGGAGAGGTGAGGAATGATATATGCCAATTAGGAATCAGGAGATGGTTAACATTAGCATCTCAAAAAGAGGAACGCTGTCCGCACACTGCAGAAAAACGACCTTCAGGCTTAAAACGCCATCAAAATGGTTTTGTATTTATTTATTATAAAAGTGATAGGGTGTAAAGGGGCATATTGCCTAAAAGTGTGTAATGGAGCCAGTTATAGAAACCTTTCAGCTACACGCTATGTTCACTACTCTGGAGATTTAACAGTAACATCTAACACTCCTCACAGAATAGTAGTAACACACCTTACACACAGGAGGGACTGCCATTACAACCGCATACAGTCATCAGATAGGAGAATCAGGTGTCTCTACAAGTGTGTGTATTTGTAAGTGTGTGTGTGTGTGTGTTTGTGTTCTGAGAGACTGATGAGGTGTGTGGTGTGTGTACCTCTCCGTCGTTCACAGTGTAGTTGACCTGGGCCACGGTCACTGTGCCTGGCAGCTCCGAGGCATCGGCCAGAGTGGCCACCGTCTGCCCTGTGCCCACCTGAGGGGCAGAGAGGGAAAAAGAGAGGTGGTGGAGAGAGAGAGAGGGGAAAGGGAGATTACAATGGGCAGCCTGGCTTGAGTACAAAACAGCCAAATCCTTCCCATGGATTATATCCCTCCAAATCATCATCCAGGGCATCTTTTAATCACCGCCTAGAGAGGGGGAGGCCTGTGGGCCGCCTAGAGGGGGGGGGGGGGGGGCTGCGGACTGCCTAGAGAGGGGGGGGGCCTGTAGGCCGCCTAGAGAGGGGGGGGGGGGAGGGAGGCCTGCAGCCGCCTAGAGAGGGGTAGGCCTGTGGGCCGCCTAGAGGGGGGGGGGGGCTGCGGGCTGCCTAGAGAGGGGGAGGCCTGTGGGCCGCCTAGAGGGGGGGGGGGCTGCGGGCCGCCTAGAGAGGGGGGGGGGCCTGTAGGCCGCCTAGAGAGGGGGGGGGGGGAGGCCTGCAGCCGCCTAGAGAGGGGTAGGCCTGCGGCCATCTAGAGAGAGGGAGGACTGCGCCATCTGGATCCTTAGTAGGGTTGCAAAATTCCAGAAACAGACCCAAAGTTCCCAGGTCTTTCCAAAATCCCAGTTGGAGGACTCCCAGTTTGATAAGTCCCTCCCAGCTTATTCCCTTCTGATTCCGGGAATCCTCCAATCGGGATTTCTGAAAAACCTTGGAACTTTGCGAACGTTCCCGGAATGTTGGGACCCTAATCTTGACTCTGCGTTTAGGTGACCTCTGATCTGTGGAGTAGGGTTAAGTTGCCCCTAGACGCTGAACTTGGGTCAGTTTAGCATTACCCCACAAAAAAATAAGCTGATCTGTTCCTAGGGGGAAACTTTACCCCGGAGCTTGACCAAATATTGGTTAAGGGAGATCCTAGATCTGTACCTATGGGAAACCTGACCTGTATGAGGGAGACGGTGCCGTCGGGGTTGCTGATGGTCTGCACCACGGTCTGTGAGGGCACCAGGTGGGTGATGCTGTGGGTGGCTGTGGTCATGGCCGTGTGCTGTGGCACCTGGTCCTCAAAGGCGTACAGCAGGTCCTCGCGCCCATGCTGCTTGTAGCAGTTCTTCACGATGGTCCGCAGCGCCTGCGTCCACGACACCTAGCAAGGGGCGCCACAGCAAAAGGAGATGTTATACAAGGGGACTGGTAGATTGGTTTGTGTTGTTTCCTGTACTCTTGAAACCCAGACAGAATTTCGCTACGTTTCACTATAGTTGAACTTTACTAATTGATAGAAGAGTGAAACTGAGCTGAATTCAGTCTGGGCTTTAGTTGCAATACATAAGTCATTTGAATAAGTAATTTCCTTGCAACTTTTTTTTGTATATTGTTGTCTTATGTAAAAAAGTAACTTTTGTATTCATTGATACCTATGCTTCATAACTCAACATATTTTAAACAGTAAAGAAGTCATTTCCACATAACGTATTGTTGGATTGTCCCTGGTAGAACTCTGTCCCACCAAGTTATTAGTGTTGGATTGTCCCTGGTAGAACTTTATCCCACCAAGTTATTAGTGTTGGATTGTCCCTGGTAGAACTCTGTCCCACCAAGTTATTAGTGTTGGATTGTTCCTGGTAGAACTTTATCCCACCAAGTTATTAGTGTTGGATTGTCCCTGGTAGAACTCTGTCCCACCAAGATATTATTGTTGGATTGTCCCTGGTAGAACTCTGTCCCACCAAGTTATTATTCTTTAACCTCGGGCAAGGGGGCGGTATTTTCACATCCGGATGAAAAGCGTGCCCAGAGTAAACTGCCTGCTACTCAGGCCCAGAAGCTAGGATATGCATATAATTGGTAGATTTGGATAGAAAACACTCTAAAGTTTCTAAAACTGTTAAAATTATGTCTGAGTATAACAGAACTTATTTGGCAGGCGAAACATTTTTTTTGAGGTGACAGTGTTTTCAATGAGGATCTAGATTTCTAAGGCACTTGCTTGCAGTTCCTATCGCTTCCACTGGATGTCAACAGTCTTTAGAAATTGGTTGATGTTTTTCCTTTGAGAAATTAAGAAGTAGGGCTGTTCAGAACGAGGGTCGAGTCTAGTGTACTGTTGTGGTTGGGGCACGCGACCTGAAAGCTCGCTCCACTTTGTTTTTATCCGCTATTGAACACAGTTTATCCCGTCTTAAATTTTATCGATTATTTACGTAAAAAAATACCTAAAGTTGTATTAGGAAAGTTGTTTGAAATGTTTGGATCAAGATTACAGGTAACTTATTAGATATTTTGTAGTCATGTTGCACGAGTTGGAACCTGTGTTTTTTTTAATCAAACGCGCCAAATAAATGGACATTCTGGAGATATAACGACGGAATTAATCGAACAAAAGTACCATTTATGATGTTTATGGGACACATTGGAGTGCCAACAGAAAAAGATCTTCAAAAGTAAGGCATGAATTATATAGTTATTTCTGACTTTTGTGTCGCGCCTGGCGGGTTGAATTATGATTGTCATGTTTGCTTGATGGGGTGCTGTCCTCAGATAATAGCATGGTTCGCTTTCGCCGTAAAGCCTTTGAAATCTGACACGGTGGCTAGATTAAGCTTTAATTTGGTCTATTGCACTTGTGAATGTATGAAAGTTAAATATTTCTAATAATTCTTTAGAATTTCGCGCTCTGCCATGTCACCGGATGGTGTCGAAACGTTCCGCTAGCGGAACCCCTAGCCGTAAAAGGCTAACCGTCTCCACTCAAAGACCCTTTGACCTCCACAACGTCCTACCTCTCTACCATATTCAACATTGTAATGATATCAGGGAGGCAATCCTCCTACCTCTCTACCATGTTCAACATTGTAATGATACCAGGGAGGCAATTCACAGGGAAAGTGTGTTTTCAACCTCACCCTCTGTTTCTGTTCCTCAGTGCGCACGTCGCTGCGCACGTTGGCCCAGGGGATGTCCTCTGGCCACCAGATGGGCTTGCAGCTCTCCTTGCCCCAGCCAGGCTTGCCCCTGCCCGTCGAATACTTCAGCATCTCTGGGATGAACGCTCGAAGCTGGGCCTGACCAGAGGAAACAAGATACAGGGGGGTGAGTGGTACACACACACGTGCCCTTGACTAGGGGGAGGAAAGCGGTATTGATTACATACCTGCAGCTTGCTGAGGTGGACGGGGCCCAGAAATAGGATTTCTAAAAAGGAGACCACACTGCACTGAGGTCTATCTACAGGCCAGTCTATGACTGAGGCTCCAGTCTGCCTCCCTGACTGATGAACTAACACAATCTTGGCCTAATGGCTCTGAACTTGGGTGGCACTAAATGGGAGAAAACAGACTGAAACCTGGAGGGACCACCTGGACTGTGTTCTTTCGTTTTCCGCTGAAAAACATTTTACAACTTTTCTCTCTGTTGCCTGCCCAAATGAACAAAACCCTGTTCTGGGCAGAAAACCTGAACCGCCTCAATAGTTGACACTCTAGTCTCCATCAGTTATATAACAAACAACAACATCCAGATATAAACACACCCATTTTGCACTGTCCAGATTAACCACAGTTCAATAACATGTTAACAGACTGCTGTAGTGACCAGAGGAGATTCAGTGAGATTAAGGTTTAAAAACTACCACTGAATCTCCTCTGCAGCAGTCTGTTAACATGTTATTGAACTGTGGTTAATCTCACTGAATCTCCTCTGGTCACTACAGCAGTCTGTTAACATGTTATTGAACTGTGGTTAATCTCACTGAATCTCCTCTGGTCACTACAGCAGTCTGTTAACATGTTATTGAACTGTGGTTAATCTCACTGAATCTCCTCTGGTCACCACAGCAGTCTGTTAACATGTTATTGAACTGTGGTTAATCTCACTGAATCTCCTCTGGTCACTACAGCAGTCTGTTAACATGTTATTGAACTGTGGTTAATCTCACAGAATCTCCTCTGGTCACTACAGCAGTCTGTTATTAACATGTTATTGAACTGTGGTTAATCTCACTGAATCTCCTCTGGTCACCACAGCAGTCTGTTAACATGTTATTGAACTGTGGTTAATCTCACTGAATCTCCTCTGGTCACTACAGCAGTCTGTTAACATGTTATTGAACTGTGGTTAATCTCACTGAATCTCCTCTGGTCACCACAGCAGTCTGTTAACATGTTATTGAACTGTGGTTAATCTCACTGAATCTCCTCTGGTCACCACAGCAGTCTGTTAACATGTTATTGAACTGTGGTTAATCTCACTGAATCTCCTCTGGTCACTACAGCAGTCTGTTAACATGTTATTGAACTGTGGTTAATCTCACAGAATCTCCTCTGGTCACTACAGCAGTCTGTTATTAACATGTTATTGAACTGTGGTTAATCTCACTGAATCTCCTCTGGTCACTACAGCAGTTCATATTAACATGTTAACATGAACTGCTGTGGTGACCAGCAGCTGAGATTCAGCTGTGGTTAACCACAGTTCAGTAACATGTTAACATGTTATTGAACTGTGGTTAATCTCACTGAATCTCCTCTGGTCACCCAGCAGCTGTTCAGATGAACGTGGTTAACAGACTGCTCTGGTCACACAGCAGTCTGTAACATGTTAGTGAACTGTGGTTAATCTCACTGAATCTCCTCTGGTCACTACAGCAGTCTGTTAACATGTTATTGAACTGTGGTTAATCTCACTGAATCTCCTCTGGTCACTACAGCAGTCTGTTAACATGTTATTGAACTGTGGTTAATCTCCTCTGGTCACCACAGCAGTCTGTTAACATGTTATTGAACTGTGGTTAATCTCACTGAATCTCCTCTGGTCACTACAGCAGTCTGTTAACATGTTATTGAACTGTGGTTAATCTCACTGAATCTCCTCTGGTCACCACAGCAGTCTGTTAACATGTTATTGAACTGTGGTTAATCTCACAGAATCTCCTCTGGTCACCACAGCAGTCTGTTAACATGTTATTGAACTGTGGTTAATCTCACTGAATCTCCTCTGGTCACCACAGCAGTCTGTTAACATGTTATTGAACTGTGGTTAATCTCACTGAATCTCCTCTGTTACTACAGCAGTCTGTTAACATGTTATTGAACTGTGGTTAATCTCACAGAATCTCCTCTGGTCACTACAGCAGTCTGTTAACATGTTATTGAACTGTGGTTAATCTCACAGAATCTCCTCTGTTACTACAGCAGTCTGTTATTAACATGTTATTGAACTGTGGTTAATCTCACAGAATCTCCTCTGGTCACTACAGCAGTCTGTTAACATGTTATTGAACTGTGGTTAATCTCACTGAATCTCCTCTGGTCACCACAGCAGTCTGTTAACATGTTATTGAACTGTGGTTAATCTCACTGAATCTCCTCTGGTCACCACAGCAGTCTGTTAACATGTTATTGAACTGTGGTTAATCTCACTGAATCTCCTCTGGTCACCACAGCAGTCTGTTAACATGTTATTGAACTGTGGTTAATCTCACTGAATCTCCTCTGGTCACCACAGCAGTCTGTTAACATGTTATTGAAGTAGTAGGTGGCTGATGTTTCATTCATTCTCCCTACTGTTTAAGTGGTGTGCTGTACTCTGTACTGTACTCTGAACATTTAGGATTGACGGCTAACCACAATGAAGCCTGATTGCTTGGAGTCATCCAACCTATTGCACAAGAGGCCTCATTTATTTATTCTGATTTGCCCCCTCTTCCTGGGAGACGAAGGGGGTGGAACACACACACCTCCGCGCGCCTTACCAGTCTAATGCGCGCCTTACCAGTCTACTGCGCGCCTTACCAGTCTACTGCGCGCCTTACCAGTCTACTGCGCGCCTTACCAGTCTACTGCGCGCCTTACCAGTCTACTGCGCGCCTTACCAGTCTACTGCGCGCCTTACCAGTCTACTGCGCGCCTTACCAGTCCCATGTGGCATGTGTAGCCATGTGTGTGTGTGTGTCTTCCCTAGCTGGGGTGGGTTTAGTCCCCATGTCCTCAGTGTCCCTGGTAATACTGGGGCCGGGGTAGGGATGGGGCCACTGCAGCATCTACCCACATTGACATCACTGAGTAAATTTAGCTAAAAATAGAATCACCACACAGCTATCCAGTTTGCTCTGTGTTCTGAGAGAGTAGACAAAATGGTGGTACTTGACTGGCTCTGGATAGTCTGAAACATCGATGGGTAACCTCTGGTGATAACATAATCATACTATAAAAATGTTTTGAGAAAGCCATTCTGACCCGTCTTCGTCTCCGTCCTGCTGTAGTTGCAGCCAGTGAATTAGCGTTTGGAGAAACCCTCTCAAAAACAACAGAAACACACATTTGTCAGAGTTTATAAAATGGAGACCGACAAAGACTAGTTTACTAATGTAGCAGGTAGCAACAGCTATAGTAAGCTCCTCAGTGCCTCTGTCTCTCCACCTGTAGCTGGTTTATTGGGGGGGGATTGGGGGACAGATGGCCTAATTACAGTGACTGTGTGTGGCGTTAACCCCCCTCCCTTTGGTCTAATCCGGCAGGCTATCAGCCAATCAGCAGCCAGCCACTCCAAACCCAAAGAGCTGTAATTATGGGCTGGCTCACCCTGGCTGGTCTCTCGACTCACCTACTGCTCCTAGGCTCTCCATACCACCAGCCACCAGGGCCCTGTCGTGAACTCCCCCAAACCCAGCCAGATGAGCCTCTCCAGGGATAGTCAGGCTGACTCCCCTCCCCTGGTTGTCACTCAATCCCTATCCATCTTACAACCTCTTATTTGAGCCTGTCTCCTGGCACAACCATGTCTTCCACTCCACTACTATATTTAACCTTACATGTATACAGGTTTGTCTCATTGAGATCATCTCTTTTGAAAGAGACACCTATTCAGCAGAGTAGCAGTCGACAGACTACATCTCCACAAAGTCCACACTCTCCCGTCACTCTGGCCCCAGCCAGGTGAGTGTCCTGGGATACGGCTTTTACCTGGCTCTCCAGAACCCCCCCCCCCCGTTGCAAAACCTGGACACATACAAATCAGCTGGGCTAGACCATCTGGACCCTCTCTAAAATTATCCGCCGCCATTGTTGCAACCCCTATTACCAGTCTGTTCAATCTCTCTTTCGTATCGTCCGAGATCCCTAAAGATTGGAAAGCTCCCTAAAGATTGGAAAGCTGCCGCCGTCATCCCCAAAGGGGGAGACCCCCTAGACCCAAACTGTTAGACCTATATCTATCCTGCCCTGCCTTTCTAAAGTCTTCAAAAGCCAAGTATACAAACAGATCACTGACCATTTCGAATCCCACCGTACCTTCTCCGCTGTGCAATCTGGTTTCCAAGGTACTAAACGATATCATAACCGCCATCGATAAAAGACAGTACTGTGTAGCCGTCTTCATCGACCTGGCCAAGGCTTTCGACTCTGTCAATCACCACATTCTTATCGGTAGACTCAACAGCCTTGGTTTCTCAAATGACTGCCTCGCCTGGTTCACCAACTACTTCTCAGAGTTCAGTGTGCTAAATCGGAGGGCCTGTTGTCCGGGACCTCTGGCAGTCTCTATGGGGGTACCACAGGGTTCAATTCTCAGGCCGACAATTCTCAGGCTTACATCAACGATGTAGCTCTTGCTGCGGGTGATTCTCTGATCCACCTCTACGCAGACGACACCCTTCTGTATACATCTGGCCCTTCTTTGGACACTGTGTTAACTAACCTCCAGACGAGCTTCAATGCCACACTCCTTCCGTGGCCTCCAAGTGCTCTTAAACGCTAGTAAAACTAAATGCATGTTTTCAACCGTTCGCTGCCCGCACCCACCCGCCCGCCTAGCATCACTACTCTGGACGGTTCTGATTTAGAATATGTGGAACTCTACAAATACCTAGGTGTCTGGCCAGACTGTAAACTTTCCTTCCAGACTCAAATTAAACATCGCCAATCCAAAATTAAATCTAGAATCAGCTTCCAACTTCGCAACAAAGCCTCCTTCACTCACGCCGCAAAACATACCCTCGTAAATCTGACTATCCTACCGATCCTCGACTTCGGCGATGTCATTTACAAAATAGCCTCCAACACTCTACTCAGCAAACTGAATGCAGTCTATCACAGTGCCATCAGTTTTGTCACCAAAGCCCCATATTCCACCCACCACTGCGACCTGTATGCTCTCGTCGGCTGGCCCTCGCTACATATTCGTCGCCAGACCCACTGGCTCCAGGTCATCTATAAGTCTTCGCTACGTTAAGCCCCGCCTTATCTCAGCTCACTGGTCACCATAACAACACCCACCCGTAGCATGCGCTCCAGCAGGTATATCTCACTGGTCATCCCCAAAGCCAACACCTCCTTTGGCTGACCTTTCTTTCCAGTTCTCTGCTGCCAACAACTGGAACAAATCTCAAATTTTGGAGACTGATATTTCCCTCACTAACTTTAAACATCAGCTGTACATAGCTCATCTGTAAATAGCCCAACCAATCTACCTACCTCATCCCCATATTGTTTTAATTTACTTTTCTGCACACCAGTATTTCTACTTGCACATCATCATCTGCACATTTATCACGCCAGTGTTAATTTGCTAAATTGTAATTACTTCGCTACTATGGCCTATTTATTGCCTTACCTCTTCACGCCATTTGCACACACTGTATATACTTTCTTTCCACCCCCCCTTTTTTCTCTATTGTGTTATTGACTGTATGTTTGTTTAATCCATGTGTAACTCTGTGTTGTTTGTGTCGCACTGCTTTGCTTTATCTTGGCCAGGTCGCAGTTGTAAATGATAACTTGTTCTCAACTGGCCTACCTGGTTAAATAAAAAAATAAAAACACACCTTCCGTAACCCCATTGCCAACCAGCTTAGGCAGAGTGAAGTAAGGCAACAGATCCTCCTCTCCTCAACTCATAAAAAACCACAAAAAACAACCGTCGAGATTCTTCCTGGTTCTATCACGCCTGCCCCAGAGGAGACAGGATTGGCCGCTCCTCTCCCTGTGGGTCCTGTGATTGGCTGTTTCTATCCCTGTGGGCTCAGTGATTGGCTGCCTCTGTCCCCTCTCCCTGGGGTAGTGTCTCTGAGGGCGATCCATGGTACCAAGTCTCTGATGATGACGATCCAATGACTGTGTCAGCAGTGAAGTAAACAAGCTGGCGCCACTTGGGATGAAGACTACTCTGTGAGCCATCTCTGGGCTGTGTTCATTAGGGCACAACGAAGCAAAACACTTTGGAATGGAAAAACAAAAATGAGTGCCTCTTACTTTTTGGATAAGTTCAGATAGCACCTCCCTGTTTCAGTCCGCTTCGTGCCTACAGAACAGGACTCTAGTGTGGACCAGGACACAGCATTCACTCTACGTTCTCTTACATACTGACTGGCCTGACAGTCAGTATGCATCTTAAAACGATACGGGCATATCGGAAAGCCTTG
This sequence comes from Salvelinus alpinus, assembly GCF_045679555.1. Taxonomy (NCBI): domain Eukaryota; kingdom Metazoa; phylum Chordata; class Actinopteri; order Salmoniformes; family Salmonidae; genus Salvelinus; species Salvelinus alpinus. Next base: position 22,808,820 of record NC_092096.1, read on the forward strand.
TTTGGCTCATTATGGATTCCAAATCTGTCTCATGAAGACATTAGACTACAAGCTAGAATCAAATAGGATCTATAGTTCTAACGAGCAACTCATGCTGGATAAACTAGTGGCAACAGTCCTCATGAGAACAGGTGACAACCAAGACGAAATTGACCTAAAAGGGACATTTGTCCTTGAAGCATGTCATTTTCTAGCATAGCCAAAGCATGAAACCATAGTCTGAGCAGTGAGGGATTTATAACCAACTAGCTCCATCTGCTGGCCAGACGAGGGTTCTCATCTCACCCATAAACATGAATAAATATGGCTGTGTGTGTCAGTGTATCGTCTCTCTATGGGCTCACCTGTGTCATCTTGTCCACAGAGACGGGGATGCCGTCAATGGTGAGGGGGGGCAGCTCAGAGGTTAGTTCCCCCCCGGGGGGTGCGTGCTCGGCCAGGGCATTCTCCAGGTCCTCCAGGATCATGCCCTTGTACTTCCTCACCTGCAGGGAGAAGGAGGAGGGGTAGGAAAAACATGGGTTAGTGGACGACCCAGAGTAGGGGGCAAAGGTCAAGGGCAGGTTATCCCTAACCTTGTAAAAGCAGTCTGAGAACCAAACATTGTGACATAGTGAGGTACTCTGCAGTCTAGGGCTGGGCGATATGGCCAAAACCTCATATCCTGACATAGGTCAATTCATATCCTGATAACGATACATATCACATTTTCTGACAATTCAATTAATAAATAGTTGATATAAAATTACCACATGTAAAGGCCTATTTCTTATTACATTTTGAATTAAACTCAACAAATAAAAAGGTACCTACTTATATTTGATTATTTTATTTAGAACCTTTGTGCAAATGTAACAAATGTAACAAAATATAAAATATTCATGTATAAAATCTAAAAAAAGGTAAATAGAAGACACTTCAACTATAGTTGCAAACAAAATAAATATAGGCCTAAAATATAGGCAGTCATTGAAAATAAGAATTTGTTCTTAACGGACTTGCCCAGTTAAATAGGCAAAAAATATCAATTTGCTTTTGGTACATTGGGTCAAATGTTAGCACCAACTCACGAAATCCCCGTTTCTTGACCGTGTAAATTGGGGCCATGTCTTTGCAGATGTAAGTTGTAACGGCAGCTGTTACCTCCTTCCATCTTCGTGATTCTTTGCCATATGGTGTGCCATGGACAAAGGCCTCTTGCAACGTCTGAGTCAGGGGTTTGTTTTGAGCCCCCGACTGTACTTTTTGGGGTCTTATCCGTAGACTCTCTCCGTACTGTTTCACTCTTACCACCTTCTTGCGTAGGTGGTAAGAGAGGTTAGTGGTGTTTGAGCCTGTTGTCGGGACCGGCTTGCGGCATATTTAGCAGAGGACGGTTTTCTGGTCCGTGTCAGACTTTTCATAACCAAACCACGTCCATCTGACAGAAGTAGCCCCTCTTTTAGGTACGAGCTCTGTGTCACGTTCACGCCCCTCCATGTTTGTTTGTGTTGCAAATTTCCTTCCGCAAAGCGTCGTCCAATTGATGAAAATATTGCCGTACAGCGTGTGATTTGGGGACAACGAAATAAACGATAAGAGCATAATATGAAACGATAGACGTTTTTCTATCGTCACACGATATAGATGGTCATATCTGCTGCAGGGCTGGAGTCAGTATGCATTGAGACTACTGTTGGTAGGATGTTGACACTGCGACTTGAATGGCCAATGCAATGGATGTTCTGGATAACAGATGACTTTAGGCACAAATCTCAGATCAGAAGACAACCCCTTAAATTGTAACCTTAACCACTAGGAGGAAAAACGTGTAGGTGTAACTATCTGTCAACACGGAAATTTTGAAGATGCATCCTTCTTTTCCTTGAAGTAAGGAAAGGAAAAGCCCTCGTCGAGTGAAGACGATGTTTCAGTCTACTGCTTTCACCAATCACAGATCAGCGTTTACTTCAACCAATGAAGGACAGAAGAGCGGATGCACTGAGAAAAGTTGAACTGGGCCATTGATTTAACCCCAATGTAAGGCAGGAACAGTGAACAAACACTCCTTATATGAAACTAACTCCTTTTTCTTCTGTGTTACAGATTCAGCCAAACATTATGAGGCGGCAACACATCCTCCGTCTGTGTGGGTGACGTGTGGCAGACATGTTTGCACTCACCACATTCTCCAGCGGCGCAGCACCAAACACCTTGAACAAAGCGTTGGGTTTGGAGGGAGAGATGCACAGAACGATGGCCTGTTGGCCAACTCTGGTGGTGTACTCATCCAGGGTGGCTCGCAGTTTCCTACAGACACAAAAACACCACGAAAATCACTCAAACGTGCTCTTTCTAGTCACGGGGACTATAAAAACAAATAGCGGTGATAAATGACTGTCATTATAAATAAAACGAAATAAAGTAGGATACTAATAGGATATTGTTCAGAATGACAAGAGAAAGAGGCAGGAAAACAGTGCCCTGGGTGAGTTCTGGAAGATTTTGGGGTCATAGACAGTTCTGGGACGCTCACCTCAGAAGGCGTGTCTGTTGTCTCTTGCGGATGGACGGGTTGGACTCGAAGATGTGGGGCCTCTTGCGTTTCTTGCCCGTTGCTACGGCAGCAGCTGCAGCCATGCCTACTGGGCCTGTGAATAGAAACAAGACAGTTGAAATGGAGCAGTTAGCTTTAGTGGTCTGACAGCACCATCTGCTGGTCAGTTATGTACAGTACACCATGCATATGAAAAATGATCTATGGATAGGAAAGACAACTACTCTTTTAGGTGAGTGGATCAGTTCAAAGACTTGTCAATGTCATGTCTGAAATAAGTAGTTGGGGAAAAGATTCAGAAGAGTGTAGAACCCTCAAACTCAACTTTGGACCTGGATTCAAGGTCCACTGCATTTTCTTTCACGGTTCCCCTCTAATCAGGGACTGATTTAGACCTGGGATACCAGGTGTGTCCTCAATTAATGATCAGGTAGAAGAGAAAACCAGCAGGCTCCGGACCTCATCGGGTCAGAGTTGAGTACCCCTGGTGTATATAGACATGTTATGTACAGAGCTGGTTATGATTGCCTACTCTACATGACAGGCAACCATGTCTTTCTGTTCAACACAGCATTCTGTCATTTTCCTAATGCGTGACCCTGATACAAGGGCCCCATGACCTGGCTTTGGCAGAGCAGATCCTGAATACAGTAACCTCTTCAAGACAGAGACCAAAGTGCTCATTTCACTCTGCTACTATGAATAATAGAATGTCCATCATGCCAAAGACCCCTCCTCTCATTGGCCAGGGCTCACCTGCGGCTGCCAGGTGCGCGGTCATCTGGTCATTGCCGGCCGAGTGAAGAATGTCTGAGTCATCATAGACGTCGTCGTCAGGGGATGAGGGCGAGTCCTCGTCGGCGCTCAGCATGCTGTGATCTGTGTACGTGGCCACATGTACCTGCTGCACGGCGTGCTCCTCGATGGTGGTCATGTGCTCGGTCTGGTGAACGTTGTGGTCCTCCATGGCGTGGTGCTAGCCTCAAACACTAACTGAAGAGGATAGAAAATAACTTATTCCATTTGCATGGAATAATTCATTTTTTTGCTGTCTCAGTATGTAACAACCTGACACCACACACACAACAGGCTGGGACCACACACACAACAGGCTGGGATCACACACACACACAACAGGCTGGGATCACACACACAACAGGCTGGGATCACACACACACACACACAACAGGCTGGGATCACACACACAACAGGCTGGGATCACACACACACAACAGGCTGGGACCACACACACACAACAGGCTGGGACCACACACACACACAACAGGCTGGGACCACACACACACAACAGGCTGGGATCACACACACAACAGGCTGGGATCACACACACACAACAGGCTGGGATCACACACACAACAGGCTGGGATCACACACACAACAGGCTGGGACAGCCATAGAGAAGCGCTCCTGCCTCCTGGAGCAGAGTTGGGGTTTATGTGCTTTATGGCAATAATTAGCACATGGGATATTGATGCAAGCAACCCGGCACACGCACGTGTCATTCAGGGGTGTGTATAGGCCCCCGCCCACTTCTACTGTGATACTATCCCAGAAGTATGTTAACAGGGCTCAATGAAATAAAGTTTGTGTCTAGGGGCTATATATGAAAATGTGTACTAGCTAAATGTGTGATACATGACATAGCTAATGATAATGCATATGGATCTTCCAGTAGTAATATTGTCAGTGTAGATACATTGATGCAGTGCTTCTGTACTTATGTTCAATAAATGTAAATAGCATGTATAATGGCTGAGGTTGACTATATTCAAAATATGTTCATTCAAGAGGCATGTATTACTTTACTACTCAAAAGGCTAATTGAGTATTGCACTGGGTGACCAATTAATGATATTTCAGAATAGATTTGGGGGTGGGGGGAGACAGGAAATGCAAAAATTGAATGGCTTGCATGATGCATCTTTATAAACTGTTATATAGCCCTACTGTGAATTATTTGAGGGGAGAGAGAGGTTGCACATAGACAGCAAGATAGACAGGGGCAGGAATGGGCTGGCTAGCCAACCAGTTAGTCTTGACAAATTATCAATTGACATCGAGATTGTCTAGCTAAACAGTAACTCAAAATTAGGTTGCACTGATAAGCATTCTCTGTCTGCTATTAAATACTCGCGAAAGATGAGACGTATGCGAGCTATATTGATAACAGACCATAGCTACTAGCTAGCTAACGCTACCCAACCTGCCATTCAATGGCGGTGGATAGACCACAACAAGCTAGCTGGTTAGTGGCTAAGTTAAATGTGTTTCGCTAACACTGTTTAACAGCGTTTATGATCAAATGTTATGGTTATTTTACTAGCCATATAGTTAGCTAGGTTACTGGTAGTTAGCTCCGATGATGCTTTTAGATATGACAAGAACCTAAATAAACCTCTCGTTAACGTTAGCAAGCAAGTCAACCATGAAAACGCAGTTGGCTAGCAAATGTCCAAGACACATTTCGCTAGAGAATTAGCTGGCCAAGCAGCTGTATTTAGCGACATACTGGACAATTGTGTAAAAACTATAACAATTATTGGAATCAGAATCCAAAATATTGCATGCTAACCAAGCATCGCATGCGATTACATGTGCTGTGCACTGTTAAGCTAAAATAACGCGACTACTGTAGTACCGAACCCGCCATCTCGAGCTACAACTGTAACACAATACATTACAGGCCTAGAGGCCTACATCAACACCAACGCTATTGCTGCATTATCTCGACTTATTCTCAGTGTGCGCAAAGTGTATTGTCGTCAAAAACGCCAAATATTCGTTTTTTCGTTTTCTCATCGGTATCTAAAACAATCTGCATCTTTTCGCCCCTATGCTGCCGGGTTTGTTGGTGCGGCTGCGCCGGGGCTGAAATAGCTGGAGATTGCGCGGTAGGGCACTAACCTCAGAGCGGCTGCGCTACTTCGGGCCTGCGCCGTACGATGGGCCTGGGAATCCGAGCTCTAATGGAGGACAAAGAACAGCCAGCCCGAAAACACACCGAAGCTGAAGCTCGGCGGTCCCACTGATCTACAAGAAGACCGGGCTAACCACGCCCCTTTTCAGTTAAAGATCACCGCACGGCAAAAGTAGATTTTTCTTATTTGATAAAAAGTTAAACATATAGCAAATATTGTTCAGTATTCATTCAATATAATTCATATAGCTATGTTTATTTTGTCCGCAAAAAAATATACAGTATCGCCAACCCCCCCTCCCCTGAAATAAGTAGTTGTTTTTATTAACATCGCTAGCAAAAACAATACACGCAATTTGAATTACATACCTACTGTACAAAATAGGATAATATCTTCTTTCTAATGATGTCAACTTTAAACAGCTGCTCTTATCGAAAATGTGTTTAGAGTTACCTTTCTAGCTAATAGTCTATGTTATAGTTTACACTTCTTCTTCCAATTATAGTGTGGGAGGTAATGGAAAAACTATCTACCAAATCTATTCATTTTAAAATGTTGATTACTTCTTGCGATTATCATTCACCTGATGATAAGACAAGACATGTGGAAAACATTTTTACTAAGGTATTGTAACGACCCTGGGTTTATAAACGCGGATATTCCAGTATGTTTAGTTACCGGTTTGCCTGGAAGGGGGGGTCCCTGGGCAAGAAAAGGTTGAAGACCCCTGGCCTTGACTAATGTTATATTTTGGGAGTTCCAAACGGGATGACGCCATTTCATTCTGATACAGGTTTGTCAGAGTCGTTATTCTTCTTTAAACATTTGACTTTGCCTAAATTGGGTTATTTGAATCAAATTGCATTGTTTTATCTTGTTGACAACATTGATTTGTGAACAATCATTGTTTATTCTCTATGCATAGTCACTTTACTCCTACCTACATGTACAAATTACCTCTACTAACCTGTACCCCCGCACATTGACTCGGTACCGTATATAGCCTCGGTATTGTTATTTTATTGTGTTACTTAAAAAAAAACTTTTGTAAATGTAGTAAATATTTTCTTAACTCTATTTCTTTAACTGCATTTTTGGTAAAGGGCTTGTAAGTAAGCATTTCACGGTAAGGTCTACATCTGTTGTATTTGGCGCATGTGACAAATAAAATTGTATTTTATTTGATGGGAATATGAGTCTGCTTGTAGTCTTATTCAATACAATGACGCTTTTGACAACAAAATTGTCAAAAAAATAAAAAAGCATGATTCAAAGGGGAAATGTAACAGTAGCCCTGTTTATCAAGGGGAAATTAAATACAACTAGGGAAAAGCCAAGCACATGTCAAAAGGCCTCCTGCTGCTATTACAGTTATTATGGTACAAAACCTATGCTTGCTGCTACTACAGTTAATATGGTACAAAACCTACTTCTTCTGCTATCACAGTTAATATGGTACATTACCTACCCTGCTGCTACTACAGTTAATATGGTACATTACCTACCCTGCTGCTACTACAGTTAAAATGGTACATAACCTACTTTTGCTGCTATTATAGTTAATATAGTGCATAACCTACTGCTGCTGCTACAGTTAATATGGTACATTACCTACCCTGCTGCTACTACAGTTAATATGGTACATTACCTACCCTGCTGCTACTACAGTTAATATGGTACATTACCTACCCTGCTGCTACTACAGTTAATATGGTACATTACCTACCCTGCTGCTACTACAGTTAAAATGGTACATAACCTACTTTTGCTGCTATTATAGTTAATATAGTGCATAACCTGCTGCTGCTGCTACAGTTAATATGGTACATTACCTACCCTGCTGCTACTACAGTTAATATGGTACATTACCTACCCTGCTGCTACTACAGTTAATATGGTACATTACCTACCCTGCTGCTACTACAGTTAAAATGGTACATAACCTACTTCTGCTGCTATTATAGTTAATATAGTGCATAACCTACTGCTGCTGCTACAGTTAATATGGTACATTACCTACCCTGCTGCTACTACAGTTAAAATGGTACATAACCTACTTCTGCTGCTATTATAGTTAATATAGTGCATAACCTACTGCTGCTGCTACAGTTAATATGGTACATGACCTACCCTGCTGCTACTACAGTTAATATGGTACATTACCTACCCTGCTGCTACTACAGTTAATATGGTACATTACCTACCCTGCTGCTACTACAGTTAATATGGTACATTACCTACCCTGCTGCTACTACAGTTAATATGGTACATTATCTACCCTGCTGCTACTACAGTTAAAATGGTACATAACCTACTTTTGCTGCTATTATAGTTAATATAGTGCATAACCTACTGCTGCTGCTACAGTTAATATGGTACATTACCTACCCTGCTGCTACTACAGTTAATATGGTACATTACCTACCCTGCTGCTACTACAGTTAATATGGTACATTACCTACCCTGCTGCTACTACAGTTAATATGGTACATTACCTACCCTGCTGCTACTACAGTTAAAATGGTACATAACCTACTTTTGCTGCTATTATAGTTAATATAGTGCATAACCTGCTGCTGCTGCTACAGTTAATATGGTACATTACCTACCCTGCTGCTACTACAGTTAATATAGTACATTACCTACCCTGCTGCTACTACAGTTAATATGGTACATTACCTACCCTGCTGCTACTACAGTTAAAATGGTACATAACCTACTTCTGCTGCTATTATAGTTAATATAGTGCATAACCTACTGCTGCTGCTACAGTTAATATGGTACATTACCTACCCTGCTGCTACTACAGTTAAAATGGTACATAACCTACTTCTGCTGCTATTATAGTTAATATAGTGCATAACCTACTGCTGCTGCTACAGTTAATATGGTACATTACCTACCCTGCTGCTACTACAGTTAAAATGGTACATAACCTACTTCTGCTGCTATTATAGTTAATATAGTGCATAACCTACTGCTGCTGCTACAGTTAATATGGTACATTACCTACCCTGCTGCTACTACAGTTAAAATGGTACATAACCTACTTCTGCTGCTATTATAGTTAATATAGTGCATAACCTACTGCTGCTGCTACAGTTAATATGGTACATTACCTACCCTGCTGCTACTACAGTTAAAATGGTACATAACCTACTTCTGCTGCTATTATAGTTAATATAGTGCATAACCTACTGCTGCTGCTACAGTTAATATGGTACATGACCTACCCTGCTGCTACTACAGTTAATATGGTATATGACCTACCCTGCTGCTACTACAGTTAATATGGTACATTACCTACCCTGCTGCTACTACAGTTAATATGGTACATTACCTACCCTGCTGCTACTACAGTTAATATGGTACATTACCTACCCTGCTGCTACTACAGTTAATATGGTACATTACCTACCCTGCTGCTACTACAGTTAATATGGTACATTACCTACCCTGCTGCTACTACAGTTAATATGGTACATTACCTACCCTGCTGCTACTACAGTTAATATGGTACATTACCTACCCTGCTGCTACTACAGTTAAAATGGTACATAACCTACTTCTGCTGCTATTATAGTTAATATGGTACATTACCTACCCTGCTGCTACTACAGTTAATATGGTACACAACCTGCTCCTGCTTCTATTCTTTATTTTACACGAGTTATTCCCCAATGAAGGCAAATGGTAATTGCCTACAAATGCCTAGAAACTAGGTTACTGTACATGTAAAAATAAGCTTACCAGAAACGTTGGCTCAACTTAAAAGAATATCTTTACTCTTTTACTTCTTTACAAATTTAGTTTGACAAATTTAGTCTCAACATGCTAAAACCAATAACTGCCATGAATTTGAACCCACTGAAGAGATAAACTTTTTCACTGTCCCAAAGCAGCCTCACAACTGAGCGTTGCTATTCTTTACCATGCCCACAAAAGGGCAGTGTTGCATCACTAATCACATCATGAGTCCAGCATCTCCACTTCACAATAACAGGAGATGGCAGTAAAGGACCATTGGACCTGTCTCTCCGCAGGTGCCTTGGCATCCATTCCAGATGATGGATGTTTTACATTAGTATGTGATGACAACAGCGTATGTTTGTGTCTCACTAAATGTCAGCAAGTATCATATTCAAAAGCCGATGCAGGCCTCATAGTTTGTCTCAACGTTTCACAGCCCCCATGCTGTGACCTTCGCACCTCTTCGCCCCCTCCCCATCTCACATCACAGTAGTAGACCTATAGGGACACATGTACAGTAGGTTATTCAGGACTGGAAATAAATGGCATACTCAGTTGAAACCTAAGTAGTGTAAGAGATACTGTCAAATGTGTATGTGTACAATATGACACTAAAAATCCATTACAACTTTTCGACTGAGATCAGCCAACACAGAAATTCGGGCACACAGCGTTTGTCTGTCATAGCTCAACGTCACACCTGAAGTGAAGGTATGACACTTAAGAATGAGCCATGTCCTCGTCACTACCCATTCTGTCCCTGTACCCATCCCCTTCCACTGGGCTGTGGTGGTGAGGTGTAGATAAGCCCTGCAGCCTGGGGGGCTGGGATCAATAAGAGCTGTAATTGCTTAGCTGGAAGTGAGGATAATTGTAGGTAATTGTGTGGGCCAATAGCCGAGCAGGGGCGAGGTGAGGAGGGGGAGGACGGAGAAAGGAGAGGCTTTGGGGTTAATGGGTCCTAGGCTAGCCTATGTCTCTGTCTGTCTGTCTCTGTCTGTGTGTCTGGCTGTCTGGCTTCTTGTCTGTCTCTGTCTGTGTGTCTGGCTGTCTGTCTATCTGTCTGTCTGGCCGTGTGGCTGAATGTTTGTCTGTCTGGCTGCTTGTCTGTGTGTGTGTATGTGTGGCTGGCTGGCTGTCTGGCTCTGTCCATCTGTCTGTCTTACTATCTGTTTGAGGCTCTCCCAGTGGGGGTTGAATGTCCACAGGAGTTATAGCCTCTGAAATCTCTGTCTCTCAGTTTCTCTCACTGACCACATTAACACGTTTTCATGAGCACACTATTCCGGATAGTAGCTCATATCCCACTTAAGCTCTTATTCGGGATAAGCTGTTTACATGCATCTTTGATATCCCACTCACGAGTATCCATGTAACCATGAATAAACAGAATATTGTTAATTTAAGTTCATATGGGTTAAATGGAATAGTAACTGAAATGTGGACACTAACTGTTAGCCTATAAACTCTTACAGCTTAATATAATATTAACTCCTGCAGAATTATGCCTTTCTTGCAGTAAAATTATACAACAAATGTTAATTTTGTTTTGGGAACAGGTGTGGAGAAATATGATTTCTTTCTTTCAGCATCTCTTGACAACATGCGAATGTGTTATCTTTGACACTTTTATGCAAGCAGACAGTCTTATCAGAAACGTGTTTTATCAACTTTTAATTTCCTTACAATAGTCAAATTGATGGTCTTGTGTAAAATGTCAATCTTTCCACTGTTTTGGAGTTATTGCCTTTTCTCCCTCGTACATAAAATAAAAATGAACATTTAGCGGTGTTAAATAGATTACCAATGCATTCATTCTACCAATGTAAGACATTATTCTGGTGAGCACTACTTTATTTAGTCATCGGGCAACAAGTTATGACAGAAGAGAAGCTGCATGTATCTAACTATAGTTCACAAACAAATGGCCTACCAAATGTCGGAAAATAATATGTTCTACCAAATGTCGGAAATTATAATATGGCCTACCAAATGTCGGAAATTATAATATGGCCTACCAAATGTCGGAAATTATAATATGGCCTACCAAATGTCGGAAATTATAATATGGCCTACCAAATGTTGGAAATTAAAATATGGCCTACCAAATGTCGGAAATTATAATATGGCCTACCAAATGTCGGAAATTATAATATGGCCTACCAAATGTTGGAAATTAAAATATGGCCTACCAAATGTCGGAAATTATAATATGGACTACCAAATGTCGGAAATTATAATATGGACTACCAAATGTCAGAAGTGTCTAAATCTGGGGTGAAAGTAGCCAGTAGGCTATACAGTCCAGTACGGTCTACCAGCAAAATAAATGTGTATGGAATTATGGTGGAACGAACTGCGCAGGTCTACTTTTTTGACAATCAGATGAAAACATAATCACACAGCACCCATGATATGCGAAACTGAGCCTGCGCAGACTGTGAAAAACAACAGTAAATGGGATAAGATGTTTACATGCCACAGTATCCCGTCTATGATCAGCATGTCCCAGGCATCTTATCCGGGTTTATCATAACCGACATACAAGTTTTTTCGGGTTATTGTAAATGGCATATGATGTTTACATGTGTCAACTAAAAAACAGAATACTTGAGTATCCCGAATAATAACGGGAGATTGGTGTGCATGCAAACGTGGTCACTGTCTCTGTCGGTCTCTGTCTCGTCGCAATAACCATATGCTTATAGGATTTATTAGATAATAGCCTTACCATATGAATCGTACAGTATCTAACCTAACTACGTGCCTACTGACTCCCGAGTGGCGCAGGGGTATAAGGCACTGCATATCAGTGCTAAAGGCGTCACTACAGACCCTGTTTCGATTCTAGGCTGTATCACAACCGGCCGTGATTGGGAGTCCCATAGAGCGACGCACAATTGGCCCATCATCGTTAGGGTTTGACCAGGGTAGACCGTCATTGTAAATATGAATTTGTTCTTAACTGACTTGCCTGGTTACATTTAAAAAAAGAGTTATTGATTAATATGAAGGCATTGTAGGGCATCTCTTCTATGTGTAGGCCCTGTATTAGGTTGTCTGCCCAGGAAATATAAAAAAAACAAGCAGGATCACAACTAGTTGACCATTTATGCAGTCTTCCATAGCACCTCCCAGGACCTTAGATGAGATTCAAAGTCAAGTTAGATTCCCACGGCTTTCGAGGAGCAGGTGCAATGTCATCCCCTTGATGAACAACAGGGGGCAGTAAAGCACCACATATAAAACTAAATAAAATGCTGAGTGGGAACAACTGAAATAGCCTCTCTAAAGAGTCATACTGACTTATTTGAAACACGAATATTTGCGTGCAATTTTACTTTGAGAATAATTACAGATTGTTGTAATCCTTGTCTAGGTCATTGTGACCATGTTCGAGGAGTTGTATTGCATTGCAAACAGAACTTATTGTTGGATCTTGCAGAATGTATGGCGTCTGTACTGAGTGACTTCCCTTTGTTGCATAACTTTTCACCTTCTATTTGATCTATCTGTTGCCCATAAGCATGGCGTTCTTAACACATCCACGGTGTAACTGTTAAAAATAAAGATATCCAATCAACACAATAGGATGGGCTATTCTGGATAGGCAAATGGCACAATGTATTTCAGGAGGCTGTAGTTTATCCACTCTACATCAGTTTGCATGTGTTTTACATTGTAGCTTGAGGTATATTGTTATAATGTTACATCACATTATTATTGAGCTTTTTCATGTTCTTTTATTTTCAGATGGTCCAGCATCATCCTCAGACAATTGCTTTCATTTTTGGTATAATTCCCATTTCTTGAAAAAAAGGCTTAAAATAAAGGTTAAAATCCAGGTCATGTGACATGATTAACCCAAACATTGGAAATCCAGGTCATGTGACATCATTAACCAAAACATGAAATCCAGGTCATGTGACATGATTAACCCAAACACAGGAAATCCAGATCATGTGACATGATTAACCCAAACACAAGAAATACAGGTCATGTGACATGATTAACCCAAACACAAGAAATACAGGTCATGTAACAAGATTAACCCAAACACAAGAAATACAGGTCATTTTACATGATTAACCCAAACATAGGGCCCTGTACATTCTGCTCTATGTAACAGCTGTGAACATGGACAGGAGTGAATGAAAGCTGAGGCCACGGTCATGAGTCTTAACTCTTGAACTTATACCACTGCATCAGCCAGCATCCTCATCTGTCCATGATTTTGATCATTGAGGAACATGAGTAGATGGATGGATGAGTGGATGAGACAGTTGAATGGGAGATAGGATGGGTCAACGGAGAGGTGAACACATGGTGGATAGATGGACAGACCGAAAGACAGATGAGTGGACGGAGGATGGATATGCCATTGATCATCCTCTGCACCAGGGACAGCGTTTCCAGACGGCTGCCCTACTTCAAAGTGTTCCTACCTGCCGCCGTTGTATCTCAGAGATGAAAGACAAACTCTATTTAACTATCAAGTTTGTCTCCTTTAACCCTACGTGGACACCTGTAACATGTCTATGTTGATGTCTAACATCTAACGATATAATGACGGATGTAGCCGTTCACGAGTGGCCGTGGAATTTGAGTCGTCAGAATAGAAACACAATGTTCCCCAGTGACATTAGCTATCACTACGAGTGAGGAAGGGAGAAATAGCTGCATAAAATAATCTAATGTTATTGTTTTCTGTGGTAACCTCTTGTTAGGTGAGATTCATTTCTGTCATCATCTCTAATCTCCATGTCTCCAAGAAGTCCTTGGCATGGAACACATGGAGAAAATATTTTTCCAATCAGAAAGGACGAGCGAGAGAGAGAGCTGGAGAGAGGTTTGTATCTCACGTATTTGTTATGCACTATCAAGTCAAAGCCCTGCCTTTATCCGCCACAAACACACACCTCCTGTTGTCAATGGAAACAGGGAGGACTGGAAGAGAGGGAGCTGGACACGGAAATAGAGAGAAAGAGAGAAATGGAGAGAGAGAGGGGATGAAGGAGAGGGACAAACAGCTATTAAGTGCATATATAGCCCTCTGTTAGGGTTTACATCCTTCAGGCGATGTTCTCCTGTTTAATGGCAATGTCATGTAGCGAATGAACCCCACTTACAGATTCATGATAGTATTTATCAGAGGCAGGTCTTGTAGATGGTGGATGGAGGGAGGGATGGAGGGAAGAAAGCCAGTATGCCATGATCCCATGTATACTGAACAACAATCTAAACGCAACATGCAACAATTTCAAAGATTTGACTGAGTTACAGTTCACATAAGGAAATCAGTCAATTGAAATATATTAATCAGGCCCTAATCTATGGATTTCACGTGACTGAGCAGGGGTGCAGCTATGGGTGGGCCTTGGAGGGCATAGGCCCGCCCACTTGGCAGCCAGGCCCACTCACTGGGGAGCCAGACCCAGCCAATCAGAATGAATTTATCCACAAAAAAGGGCCTTATTACAGACAAAAATACTCCTCAGCAAAAAAAAAACGACAATCCCGCAGGTGAAGAAGCTGGATGTGGAGGTCCTGGGCTGGCGTGGTCTGCGGTTGTGAGGCTGGTTGGACGTACTGCCAAATTCTCTAAAACAACTTTGAAGGCAGCTTATGGTAGAGAAATGAACATTCAATTCTCTGGCAACAGCTCTGGTGGACATTCTTGCAGTCAGCATGCCAATTACATACTCCCTCAAAACTTGAGACATCTGTGGCATTGTGTGACAAAACTGCACATTTTAGAGTGGCCTTTTATTGTCCAGAGCACAAGGTGCACTTGTATAATCAGCTTATTGATATGCCACACCTGTCATGTGGATGGATTATCTTGGCAAAGGAGAAATGCTCACTAACAGGGATTTAAAGAAATTTGTGCACATACTTTGAGAGAAATAAGCTTTTTATGCGTATGGAATATTTCTGGTGTCAGGGTTGTGTGCAGAGATGTAGCGGAGTCAAGCGCAGGACACAGGTGTTGAGCGAAACCACAGCGTTTACTCAAAAATAAGCAAAAATTCCTCAATGGGAATATAACAAACACACACGTACTAACAACAACCACTAACGAAACAAACAATCACGGACAGAACAGAAATGAATGGCAGAGGGTTAAATAGGGAACATGATAGGGGAATTGAAACCAGGTGTGTGTAATACAGACAAAACAAAACAAAACTGAAAAATGGATCGGTGGTGACTAGAAAGCCGGTGACGTCGACCGCCGAACACCACCCGAACAAGGAGAAGGGCCGACTTCGGCGGAAGTCGTGACATCTGGGATCTTTTATTTCAGCTCATGACACATGGGACCAACACTTTACATGTTGCGTTTATATTTTTGTTCAGTTTAGTTTTCCAAAAACACCTTGCAGGTTTTACTTAGATGTTAAGGGCAAGGAGCAGGGAGGTGGTCTGGAAGGGGAGGGGGATGGCGGAATAGAGAGGGAAAAGAGAGACAGATTGCCATGATGCCATTTTCCAAAAACACCTCCCAGATGTTCCCACCTGGCACCTGCTCCAAAATGTCTGGCCGCCAAACAAGTGCTTGGACGGAGCTGAAAGAGG
The DNA here is from genome assembly GCF_045679555.1 of Salvelinus alpinus. Classification (NCBI taxonomy): domain Eukaryota; kingdom Metazoa; phylum Chordata; class Actinopteri; order Salmoniformes; family Salmonidae; genus Salvelinus; species Salvelinus alpinus. The sequence goes on from NC_092096.1 coordinate 22,824,621, forward strand.
CACGCTCTGTCTCCACAGTGAACTCTTAATTTAACGCCTTGGAGAGGGGACCAGAGCGCCCCTGACACGAGTGTCACTGCTGCGACCATTGCTCAAGAGGGTGACATTTCAGCTCTGCAGGTGTAATGACCGAGCACGGTGCAAAGTGACAAACTAACCAGGGGAGTAACAGAAAGACAGGAGGAGGGAGATAGGGGAAAACTCTGATAGCAACTAACAGACTGTAGATGCCAACACCTCACTCTCTCACACACCTATCCCAGCCTGCTCTCCTCTCCTTCAGTGGCTGACACTAACAATCCAAGTGGTTTATGGGGCTCTGCTCCTGTCTCAGCGGGCGACTTTGGGATGAGACCACTCATCCCCCCCCATCCCTCCATTCTCATAAAGAGATTGAGGGGATAATCCAGTAGTGGGGATACTTTTTTGCTGCATGTGTGTTCAACTTACATCATCACCCAGATACGTTTTAAACTTGTTGTGTTAACAACTTCTAACGTGTTTGAGATGCTCAAAAAGTTTAGTAAGCCTTGTAAGGCATCCTCTTATTTACCGATTAACTCTCAGAAAATGTTATTAGTCACAAACTACACAGGCACATGCACTGTGACCTTGGCTCTCATCATTGAATAATGCATAATAACAGCCCGATAATAGATTTACCTGCCAACTCCTATTTTGACTCAAGTTTTGACTCGAGTGTCGCATCATTTCTACATAAATGTAGAAGAAACTGTTGTTTTGACACCCATGGCTCCTCGTTGCTTAACGGAGAAATATTTTGCAGTTTGACTTAATGAGCTTCATTAAATTATGACTCATACGTCTATGAGGTTGAATGGCTCTTATTTCCATATTTCCCCCTCTTTTTTTACGCTGGTAATCCATCTTCTCTGTTTTTCAGAGTTCTGACAGTGTCTGGCCAAATCCTTTAAAAAATAAACGGTGTTTGATAGTGTTAGTTTTTTTAATAAACACATGATTCAACACAAAGGCTCCATGGTACGGCAAGTATCCTAGTGGTTAGATTGGTGAGCCAGCAACCGGAGGGTTGCCAGTTTGAATCCTGGGTCTGACTGTAAGAATCTGTTGGGAAGTGAGCTAGTAACTGCCCAGTGTGGCTGGTAACTGCCCAGTGTGGCTGGTAACTGCCCAGTGTGCCCAGTGTGGCTGGTAACTGCCCAGTGTGGCTGGTAACTGCCCAGTGTGCCCAGTGTGGCTGGTAACTGCCCAGTGTGGCTGGTAACTGCCCAGTGTGCCCAGTGTGGCTGGTAACTGCCCAGTGTGGCTGGTAACTGCCCAGTGTGCCCAGTGTGGCTGGTAACTGCCCAGTGTGCCTGAAGTGGTGTGCCCAGTGTGGCTGGTAACTGGGCAGTGTGGCAGCCCCCTGCACCTCTACAGAACACGCTATATACACTGAGTGTACAAAACATTAGGAACACCTTCCCAATATTGAGTTGCACCCCCTTTTGCCCTCGGAACAGCCTCAATTTGTTGGGGCAGGGATTCTAGGTGTCAAAAGCATTCCACAGGGATGCTGACCCATGTTGACTCCAATGTTTCCCACAGTTGTGTCAAGTGGGATGGATGTCCTTTGGGTGGTGGACCATTCTTGATACACATGGGAAACTGTTGAGTGTGAAAAACCCAGCAGCGTTGCAGTTCTTGACACACTCAAACCAGTGTTACTGGATGGAAACTACCAGTGTAATGGTTGTGCTCAATGTAATGGCACTTATATATGTAGATCCTTTAAACTCCCCCAAACAGGGCAACACATCCCAATCAAATTTGTTATCACATGCTCCACTAAGGCAGTTATTTATCTTATAACTTGTCCTTGTAGTAAACATTATGTGGGTAAAACAAAGCGCAAATTAAAAGAACGAATTTTGGAGCATCGTAGCACCATTAGGTGCAAAAACTCGACCTACCCAGTTGCGGCCCACCTTTTGGAAGCAAACCACTCGATTTCATCCCTACGTTATATCCCTAGGAGGGTGACAATTTATTGTTAAAACGAGAGGCTGGCTTTGATCTGAAGCCATTATTGTGATTGTTGTGATTTTGCTATTGTAAATGTTTGTAGGCCTATGCAGCCAAATTGTATCTATGATCGTATGCTATCCATTCATATTTTTGGCATGTTATTTTTATATCTGAAGATTAACCAATGATATCAGGCCACACCCGGCCATGATTACAGACACCTGTGTGTGTCCTTTGACACTATATAAACTAGTGACCCCGCAGTGTTTGTCATTATATCCTGATGAAGACAGCTTGTCTGTCGAAACGTTGGTTATTAAATTATTACGTCTGAGCTCCTAGAGTGTGCGGCTCTCCTTTAACTTTTCAGGTGTTCTACTCCGCTAGCCAGCACCTCGTCTGAATAGGTGTTCTACTCCGCTAGCCAGCACCTCGTCTGAATAGGTGTTCTACTCCTCTAGCCAGCACCTCGTCTGAATAGGTGTTCTACTCCGCTAGCCAGCACCTCGTCTGAATAGGTGTTCTACTCCTCTAGCCAGCACCTCGTCTGAATAGGTGTTCTACTCCGCTAGCCAGCAACTCGTCTGAATAGGTGTTCTACTCCGCTAGCCAGCACCTCGTCTGAATAGGTGTTCTACTCCGCTAGCCAGCACCTCGTCTGAATAGGTGTTCTACTCCGCTAGCCAGCACCTCGTCTGAATAGGTGTTCTACTCCGCTAGCCAGCACCTCGTCTGAATAGGTGTTCTACTCCGCTAGCCAGCACCTCGTCTGAATAGGTGTTCTACTCCGCTAGCCAGCACCTCGTCTGAATAGGTGTTCTACTCCGCTAGCCAGCACCTCGTCTGAATAGGTGTTCTACTCCGCTAGCCAGCACCTCGTCTGAATAGGTGTTCTACTCCGCTAGCCAGCACCTCGTCTGAATAGGTGTTCTACTCCGCTAGCCAGCACCTCGTCTGAATAGGTGTTCTACTCCGCTAGCCAGCACCTCGTCTGAATAGGTGTTCTACTCCGCTAGCCAGCACCTCGTCTGAATAGGTGTTCTACTCCTCTAGCCAGCACCTCGTCTGAATAGGTGTTCTACTCCGCTAGCCAGCACCTCGTCTGAATAGGTGTTCTACTCCGCTAGCCAGCACCTCGTCTGAATAGGTGTTCTACTCCGCTAGCCAGCACCTCGTCTGAATAGGTGTTCTACTTCGCTAGCCAGCACCTCGTCTGAATAGGTGTTCTACTCCGCTAGCCAGCACCTCGTCTGAATAGGTGTTCTACTCCACTAGCCAGCACCTCGTCTGAATAGGTGTTCTACTCCGCTAGCCAGCACCTCGTCTGAATAGGTGTTCTACTCCGCTAGCCAGCACCTCGTCTGAATAGGTGTTCTACTCCGCTAGCCAGCACCTCGTCTGAATAGGTGTTCTACTCCGCTAGCCAGCACCTCGTCTGAATAGGTGTTCTACTCCGCTAGCCAGCACCTCGTCTGAATAGGTGTTCTACTCCTCTAGCCAGCACCTCGTCTGAATAGGTGTTCTACTCCTCTAGCCAGCACCTCGTCTGAATAGGTGTTCTACTCCTCTAGCCAGCACCTCGTCTGAATAGGTGTTCTACTCCTCTAGCCAGCACCTCGTCTGAATAGGTGTGTGTTTCTGTTTGTGCTGTATGACATGACAATGACCATAAGAGTTGGCAACACAGTGCAAGCAGATCTGGGACCAGGCTACCTGATTTCAAGATGGCTCCAGCCTCTTCTCCCTCAGTCATGTTCATGTGCAGCACACAGTGTTTCTAGTTCGGCCCCCGAGATGCAATTGTGATGCGGGAGAAAATAGCTGACGAGAGGGGAAAAAGTAGGACCGGCTCTTGTTTTTAAAGGTCAGGACGTAGAAGAGGTGTGTTTGCTGCTGTCCTTTCTCTAATTGTCTGTCCGGGGCCTACGTGTTCTGCTTGACTAAAACGTCCATTGATTCGCAGTCATTTGCACACCAGGGTTATTGCTTCGCTTGTAGCTTCCACTCTGCCTAGGTGTAGCGCTGCGATGGAGGGATGGGGAGAGAGGGAGAGAAGGAAGCTGCGATGGAGGGATGGGGAGAGAAGGATAGGGAGGGGTGTGTTCTGGCATGCCACCCTGTCTCACTACGACACCTGAGATGATGTTCTGATAGTCAATGGAAAGTGTTTGCATTATAGATCAAGATCAGCACGTAGTGCAGTACAGATACTTACTCAAGCACCTGACTTCCTTTATGAATCCATATGAGCCAACATGTAGATTGCTGTAATGAAATGGTAATGATTCCCATTTTGATCGTTGTTATCCATAGCTGGCTTACATTACACTGTAAAATGTTCAGTGTCTCTTGAATATCATATGAAATACTTGTCACAAGCCGGCTCATAGCCTGTGACAAAACTGAGGGGACACGAACAACAGGTATAGGCCAATTAAAAGTGTTCTTTATTATAAACAAAACTATTAACTTTAAACTAAGAAAAAGGAATGAGGTGTGGAAGTATCATAATGTAAAGTGTATGTAAAGTGCATGGATGCGTGAATATGTGTGTGTGAACATGACTGAGTGAAAACTATGCAAAACTACAAAGGAACAAACAAAACATGATCATACCTGGAGGAGCAGAGAGAGAGAGAAGTGGTTAGTGAAACAGTTTATAAATACCCTGAGCCCAGGTGGCTCCAATCACTAACGACCCTCCTCTGCCTGCAGGAGGAACCGCCCCCTGCACTGCAGAGGAGGAGCCGTGACATACTTGTGATCCAGGCAGAAGGTTCATGCTATGTAATGTACAGTATGTGTCTATCAAAGACAGACCACAACCTCTAGAATATGTCATATGATCCAGTGATGCTCAAGCAGCAAATGTATTACATGGAAACGAAACATCTAGAAGACATTGTAGATTCAACTTATCAACAGTCATTATGTACAACTAGTTTGAGTGCAGGACATGACTTTGATACTTGAGAACTCAGAACGTAAGACAAACGTTCTGTTATGGTGTCCTTCAACATTGGAATGCAGCCAGATACTCAGTAGGTTTGATGACCTCTCCCGCTAATGTTATACGACCCTTGACCTCTCATCCTCAAGGACCTTCCTTAACGAGGCACACTTCCTCCCCCTGGGCCGAGCAGGTTGCTGGGGTCCGTGGGAGGTGTGGTCTGGAGACCCTGAAGGCGAGGGCCCAGTCCAGTCAGCAGAACCTAGAGGTACAACATGTGAGTGTCCGCGTCCACCAGCAACTTCATCATTGTTGTTGTAGTTGTCATATTTATCATCATCATCACCATCACCACCACCATCATCACCAACCCCACCACCATCATCACCAACCCCATCATCACCATCACCAACCCCATCATCATCATCATCATCATCATAATCATCATCATCACCATCACCAACCCCATCATCATCATCATCATCACCATCACCACCACCACCACCATCATCATCATCATCACCATCACCAACCCCATCATCATCATCATCATCATCATCATCATCATCATCATCATCATCATCATCATCACTATCACCACCATCATCATCACCATCATCATCATCATCACCATCACCAACCCCACCATCATCATCATCATTATCATCATCATCATCATCATCATCACCATCATCATCATCATCATCATCATCATCATCATCATCATCATCATCATCATCACCATCATCATCATCACTTCATCATCATCATCACCACCATCATCATCACCATCATCACCATCACCACCACCGCCACCGCCACCAACCCCATCATCACCACCATCACCATCACCACCACCACCACCATCACCAACCCCATCATCATCACCATCACCATCATCATCATCACCACCACCACCATCATCATCACCATCACCAACCCCATCATCATCATCATCATCATCACCAACCCCATCATCATCATCATCATCATCATCATCATCATCATCGTCGTTGTCGTAATCCTCATCATCAACCATCAACCATTATCATCCCCATCAGAGGGTTTCTCAATGAGAGCCTCTGTCTCTGAAAGTGCTGTCTGTCTGTAACTGTGTCTCCAGCAGGAGGGCCTACTGCCCATCGTTAGGAGAATGTCTACATTTATGGGTCCATGTGACATGGTGACAGCTCATTTTTGCCGTGGCCTGGAAGAGGAGGTTGAGTCTGTGACTTAGGTTATGTAAACTGCCTAATGTATGTTGGCAGTCTTCATTTGCCTGCTTGCTTCTCAACATCATAAGTGATTATAATCATTTTGCTTTGGTGCAGATGCATGCCAAGTGTGTGTGTATGTGTGTGCGCGTGTGTGCGTGTGTGTGTGTGTGTGTGTGTGTGTGTGTGTGTGTGTGTGTGTGTGTGTGTGTGTGTGTGTGTGTGTGTGTGTGTGTGTGTGTGTGTGTGTGTGTGTGTGTGTGAGGCTCTATGTGAGTTAGTGAGAAAGTGAGTGTGTGTGTCCACGTGTATGTGTGTGTGCCAGCATGCATGCCGTGTGTGCTCAGGAAGGTGCCTGTAATAACTGGAGTGTAATACATGTGAATTCCCCCTCGCCTCCATGATTGATGTCACCACAACCCCCTCTCTCATATACCAGTCTGGCTTTGCATCAGTATTCACACACTGACTAATGGACAGTTTGTACAGACCATCTGCATTCATGGCAGCATAACTTTCAGCCAAAGAAACGGACGTATCTCCTGACATCTCTCTTATTCTCCTTGTAATACACACACGTATATATCCCCGCCTACCATAAATCTCCTATAAGCACCTGCTGTATTCTGAAAAGCACTTTATAATTAAAAACAGGCCTAGTCGAAAATCCAGACGCTGAAATATTAAGATCCACTGTGTGCATCGATCCCCCATTTTCTGTAACCCCGGTTTGTTCTACAGAGCCAAACTCTGTGAATCATTACATTTTTAATGTCGACTTATTTCCAGATGCATTATTTATTAGGCGGTGGGCAGGGTGAGTCACAAGCCATCTGATTGTCTGTGAGTCCAGTGCCCGGGTGGGATTGACCCAACTGAGGTGTGTGTAAGTGTGTGTGTGGTGTGTCACAGCAGATTGTGTTTTCTGTGTGTGTGTGTGTGTGTGTGTGTGTGTGTGTGTGTGTGTGTGTGTGTGTGTGTGTGTGTGTGTGTGTGTGTGTGTGTGTGTGTGTGTGTGTGTGTGTGTGTGTGTGTGTGTGTGTGTTTGTGCATCAACTGGAGGATAGATGGATCATGGCTGAATTCAACAGTGCAGTGTGGCAGGGATTGGGGGTGTTGGAAGCAGAACTGATCTGATGACCCTCATCAACTGGCCCAGGAATAAAACACTCACATCCACTGTATTCACACTAGGTCTACGTCCCAACTGGCAACCTATATCCCTATTTAGTGCACGACATGAGGAATAGTGTGCGGTTTGGGACACACATTATAGCTCCATAGGATTTACACAGTATGGTTATGTGGTTTAAAGTGGGCTGGGCTGTGGAATCAGATCTTCGACACTCGTTTTAATGGCCTATTCCGTTAGAAGCGCTGCCATTTATGAGAACTGAAATTGTGACCCGCAAGATAATCACCATCACTGAGACATGGTGGGATATCGAGGGGTCAAGCTTTCTGAATTATGCAATGTGTCATCATGTAAGGTGTAAAAAAGCTGTAAACTCTTCTATTGCTGCAGCTGCTTCCCTTCGTCCTCCGGGTAAGTTAGAGACGTGCTTTTCTCCCCCCTCCACCCATTCGCCCTCCTTTATTCATTTGTTTTATTGCATTACAGAATTATGTAAATATGTGCATTGCCGATTCTTGAGGGAGAGCGCCGAGCGCAGGGCCGGGGCCCGAGAGCATCCGCAAGGGCAATTTGATCGTTTGCGATGAATGCTCGCTAACATATGTCGGCTTGTCACACATACAAATGGACATTAATACGATCACGGAATGAACCCATCTGCAGAGGGGTGACATGGTAAGGGGCGTCCTGGTGTCTAATTTGCAAACTGAACCGTGGAGTGTGGGATACATGAGGCCTGTGAATGGGTATTATAAATGGATATCTGTCACACACACACACACACACACACACACACACACACACACACACACACACACACACACACACACACACACACACACACACACACACACACACACACACACACACACACACACACACACACACACACACACACCCCCCCCCCCCCCAGGGCTGTCTATCTGGCTGCTTAGTGGCTGACCCTCAGTCAATGTGAATAACAAAGGCAGTGGGATCATTAGCCCTCCCACCTGGGGGCATCTTTAATCGGGTTTGCGTAATGAAGGCAGCTGCCGCGAACTGCTGCATATCCATAATGTGCCGGCGACGTCGCCGTAATGTTGTATTAGTGTTGCATCGTCCGGGAGTGTGTGTGTGTGTGTGTGTGTTTGTGTGTGTGTGTGTGTGTGTGTGTGTGTGTGTGTGTGTGTGTGTGTGTGTGTGTGTGTGTGTGTGTGTGTGTGTGTGTGTGTGTGTGTGTGTGTGTGTGTGTGTGTGTGTGTGTGTGTGTGTGTGTGTGTGTGTGTGTGTGTGTGTGTGTGTGTGTGTGTGTGTGTGTGTGTGTAATTGGGTCTGTGAAATTATGTCCACAATCATATCCCGCAGACGTTTGCAGTAGTTCCAGCGTTGCTCAGGCGTTGTGACAGTGTTATGACAAGGCCTGAAGGCCACACCGATGATGTCAGATGGAGCGATGATGTCAGATGGAGCGATGATGTCAGATGGAGTGTATGAAATGAAGGTGCACTAAACTGTCTTGTACTGTCTGCATGACGCAAGAGCATCTGATTGGTTGGGCTCTGGACTGAGGGACAAAAATGACAACCAATGAACCAATGATGCCCTCTTGTCTCAGGGCCTGGGTACCAACCATAACTCTCCTAAACTCTCTTACAGTGACTCTATCTCCTAACAGTGATGTCATCTAGATACAGTACATTATGTTGAGTAATCCCTTATTGTGGGCACATCAGTTAAGCCTTCATGTTCTTCCTCGTGGGAAAGTGTGTTTCTAAAATGAAAAACTGCCACGGAAAGTGAGACGAGTCGCTCTCTTTCCCACCCTCTGACATAGGCCCTACAGAGTAATGACAGAATCTGGAGCCCACTCCGACACAGCTGAGCCACTCTGCACTGTAAAGAGCTAACTCCTCCAGCAAGGGGTAATGTGTTTGCTGTGCCCAAACCCCCATGACTCTCTGTACATGCAAACACACACACACACACACACACACACACACACACACACACACACACACACACACACACACACACACACACACACACACACACACACACACACACACACACACACATGCACACACACACACACACACACCGCCCAGTCATGTCCCACTAATACCACATCCCTTTTAAAAACGACAAGATCTGTATCTTAATGAGGGGGCCAACCAATGAGGTTTGTTTGTTTTGAGTCAATCCGACCAATCTGTGTGATCAGTTGCCAAATAAGTGACCCTTTTTGTTTGTGTTCCTCTGAGGTGCCCGCGTTGCCAAGTCTAGGCTGATTTCCCAGCTGTTTGGCCCTAATTAATTGGTATGGCGAGCAGCGTGCCACTCTCATGTGTTTTTGATGTCAGCGACCACGCTCCTGCCTTTGTACGGTCCTAGCAACAGTGCAGGGGTCTTAACCAGCGCCAAGTTGTTGTCTTATCTAAATTAAAACTATGCTAATCTCTGTATTATCCCCACCCCATAGAGCTGCACACTCCATCAAGACCCCTCTCTCTCTCTCTCTCTCTCTCTCTCTCTCTCTCTCTCTCTCTCTCTCTCTCTCTCTCTCTCTCTCTCTCTCTCTCTCGACCTCGACCTCCTATCCTTTCTCTCACTTTCTCTGTCTCTCTCTGTACCCCTCTCTCTCTCTCGCTCTCTCTCACTCTCTCAGTCTGTACCCCTCTCTCTCTGTACCTCTCTCTGTTCCTCTCTCTCTCTCGCTCCCTCACTCTGTACATCTCGTCTCTCTCGTCTCATCTCTCTCCCTCTCTATGAATCTCTCTCTCTCCCCCCCTTCTCTCTCGCTCGCTCTCTCATTTCCTGAACATATTTGATCAGCAGTCAGATACAGCAGTCAGTGCTGTGCGCCGGGGGAATAATAGCTATTGAACGCCCCACTTTAATTGCATACATTTGTTTTTACAACCATTGTTTTTTATCCTGCCGCTTTGAGGTAATTACGAGTCTGTTGTAAGGCTGCCAGGATACATGGTGTCCCCTGGTGTCTCCTGCAAAGGCACGTAGGGATAGATCCCCTGAAGGAGATGACTAGCTGAATAAAAAAACTCAGGGGTTGGGGCATCTGTCCCAAATCCTGACCTCCCCTACTGTCCCACCATTGGCTGTTTATGTTCCCTGAAGGAGTTGACTTAATGAGGCACATTTTTGTTTTCATGAACCCCTGAACTCCTCAGGAGCAAGTCCCATTCCAAACCCCCTCCATCTGTCCTACGCATAGAAATACAATTACGCAATTCTATTCTACTTCATTCTTGTTATTATATTTCTATGGTTCTATCATAGGACAGAAGGAGGGGATTTAGGACAGGCCCCGGTCACGCAGGCTGTTTACGAAAGCAGACACAAGGCGTGTAGCCTAGTGGTTAGAGACAGGTAGCCTAGTGGTTAGAGCGTTGGGCCTAGTGGTTAGAGACAGGTAGCCTAGTGGTTAGAGCATTGGACTAGTAACTGGAAGGTTGCTAGATCAAATCCCCGAGCTGACAAGGTAAACATCTGTTGTTCTGCCCCTGAACAAGGCAGTTAACCCCCTGTTCCTAGGCTGTCATTGAAATTAAGAATTTGTTCTTCACTTACTTGCCTAGTTAAATAAAGGTAAAAAATGAGGCACCATTTACAAATGCAAAGGATGAGTTGTTTTTAAAGAAGGGAAACCTCTCCTGTCGGTGAATAAAGAGAGGGACTGAATACATATGAGGAATGCCTTCATGATCTGATTTAATAGTCTATTTTACTGGGGAGAAGTGTCCAAGAGTGATTCCTAAATCGCTCTGGTCAAAAGTAGTGCACTATATAGGGAATATGGTGCCATTCGGGAGTCAAACCCAAAGTTCTTCTTCATAAAGCAGCCCAATCCTCCGCTCGTCAAATGCCAATCGCAAGACCGATAAAAAGCAAAATCCATTTGAGAGGGTTTTGTCCGCGTGTGCACATCCCTGGCTTTTTATTTCTCATGTTTTTTTCCAGAGGGATGATCTGATGGAAAGTGCCTTAAGGGATATAAATGTTTTTTTTGTCTGTCTCTTTCAAAATACGCAAGGGGCAACTTTGCCTCGCAGCGATTGGGGGATTCTCTTCGGTCTGTCTGCATCGGCCTAATTCAAGACTGAAGTAAAAGGGTTTTGAGTGCCACGCTTTTGGCAGCCCCTACGTGAAGAGAATCCATTGCTGCAAGGTCTGATTTATATTATTGTAAATGGCTGTTGAGTTGCAGGGGCCCACAGTGAACTGTACTTTACTATACAACCACTACTCCTCCTAATGTAGGAGTTGAGAGGCATCCATTGCCAAGCCAAAGGCACACCACAGTGGAAGCAGACCTTTCAGTCACAATGGCTTTATTACAATGTAACCATTCCATGATAAAATATTGTTAATGAACTGTAGATGTAATATCCACACAAACACACACATGCCCACCAGATACACATGTTCCTTGGCTTCCTGAAGTAAGCAAACCTTGGCTCAGCTTTGTAGTTGCAGGAGAGGTTGCACAGAGTTAGGTGAACTAAGGGAAGAGGATCTTTCTCTTTAGGACTTTCCTGTCACATTCTGAACGGGAAGATAAGATTCCATTAGCGGTGGGCGACAGACTGTGTCATTTCGACACAAGATTCTCAAACAAAGCCTTCCTCTCTCCACCTTATTAACCTCCCAGGGATCTCTCTTCACAGAGAAGCCAGTCCCCTCGCCCACCTTATCTCAATAATAAATCCATTCCAGCGCACCGCCGCGGCTTTATCATTTATTATTCATATTACTTTTCTGCTGCCGTTTAATCTGAGGACAGATCATTAGAACGGCAACACACAGGGAAATGTTACTGCTGAGAGGGAGGCTGTGGCTCTCTCCTCTCCTGGATTATTTTTTACTAGAACGTGGAGAGGAGACACAATAGGACTTGACTTTACGGAGTTAGGGACTGGGATAAGTTTTCCCAAGAATTAGGTAAACCCAAAAGAGGGTGTATATTTTGACAAAGGCAGGAAATATGCAAATAGAAGTGTGTGTGTGTGTGTGTGTGTGTGTGTGTGTGTGTGTGTGTGTGTGTGTGTGTGTGTGTGTGTGTGTGTGTGTGTGTGTGTGTGTGTGTGTGTGTGTGTGTGTGTGTGTGTGTGTGTGTGTGTGTGTGTGTGTGTGTGTGTGTGTGTGTGTGTGTGTGTGTGTGTGTGTGTGTGCGCGTGCGTGCGTGTCAGATATCTCTTTCATAGACCTCTTCGATATAATGACAGTAATTCCACTCATGGTGTAGTGATACTGAAGATGACAGTTTCACTGTTTGATATCATGTTCGTCATACAACTCACGCCAGGAAAGTTATATGTTCCATTTCCTATTTGTTTCCAATTTGTGTCAGTGTTAAACAACACACAGGTTTGACATTAATTGCTGCTATTTACCGAGCAGAACCATGAGACTCCGTCAGGTTAATGGAGGCTGAGAAACCCAGGTTTGAGAAGTCTATTATAATGTCCCTCAGTCTTGTCTGTTGCATTTTATAGATGCAATCACTGTCTCACTGTTCTGAGAATGCCACTTCTTCAAGGTAGGTGTAAAGTTATGTAATGAGTGGATGATGTGTATAGTGGATAGGTAATGGATGATGCTGATAGTATATAGGTAGTGGATGATGCTGATAGTATATAGGTAGTGGATGATGCTGATAGTATATAGGTAGTGGATGATGTGGATAGTAGATAGGTAGTGGATGATGTGGATAGTAGATAGGTAGTGGATGATGTGGATAGTAGATAGGTAGTGGATGATGTGGATAGTAGATAGGTAGTGGATGATGTGGATAGTAGATAGGTAGTGGATGATGTGGATAGTAGATAGGTAGTGGATGATGTGGATAGTAGATAGGTATTGGGTGATGTGGATAGTATGTAGGTAGTGGATGATGTGGATAGTATGTAGGTAGTGGATGATGTGGATAGTAGATAGGTAGTGGATGATGTGGATAGTAGATAGGTAGTGGATGATGTGGATAGTAGATAGGTAGTGGATGATGTGGATAGTAGATAGGTAGTGGATGATGTGGATAGTAGATAGGTAGTGGATGATGTGGATAGTAGATAGGTAGTGGATGATGTGGATAGTAGATAGGTAGTGGATGATGTGGATAGTAGATAGGTAGTGGATGATGTGGATAGTAGATAGGTAGTGGATGATGTGGATAGTAGATAGGTAGTGGATGATGTGGATAGTAGATAGGTAGTGGATGATGTGGATAGTAGATAGGTAGTGGATGATGTGGATAGTAGATAGGTAGTGGATGATGTGGGTAGTGGGTAGGTAGTGGATGATGTGGATAGTAGATATGATGTGGATAGTAGATAGGTAGCGGATTATGTGGATAGTAGATAGGTAGTGGATGATGTGGATAGTAGATAGGTAGTGGATTATGTGGATAGTAGATTGGTAGTGGATTATGTGGATAGTAGATTGGTAGTGGATGATGTGGATAGTAGATAGGTGGTGGATGATTTTTATAGTAGATAGGTAGTGGATGATGTGGATAGTAGATAGGTGGTGGATGATGTGGATAGTAGATTGGTAGTGGATGATGTGGATAGTAGATAGGTGGTGGATGATTTTTATAGTAGATAGTTAGTGGATGATTTGGATAGTAAGTGGATGATGTGGATAGTAGATAGGTAGTGCATGATTTGGATAGTAGATAGATTGTGGATGATGTGGATAGGTAGTGGATGATGTGGATAGTAGATAGGTGGTGGATGATTTTTTATAGTAGATAGGTAGTGGATGATTTGGATAGGTAGTGGATGATGTGGATATGTAGTGGATGATGTGGATAGTAGATAGGTAGTGGATGATGTGGATAGTAGATAGGTAGTGGATGATGTGGATAGGTAGTGGATGATGTGGATAGTGGGTAGGTAGTGGATGATGTGGATAGTAGATAGGTAGTGGATGATGTGGATAGTAGATAGGTAGTGGATGATGTGGATAGTAGATAGGTAGTGGATGATGTTGATAGTGGATATGTAGTGGATGATGTGGACAGTACATAGGTAGTGGATGATGTGGATAGTAGATAGGTAGTGGATGATGGATAGGTAGTGGATGATGTGGATAGTGGATATGTAGTGGATGATGTGGACAGTACATAGGTAGTGGATGATGTGGATAGTAGATAGGTAGTGGATAGTGGATAGGTAGTGGGTGATGTGGATAGTGGATAGGTAGTGGGTGATGTGGATAGTGGATAGGTAAGGGTGATGTGGATAGAGGATAGGTAAGGGTGATGTGGATAGGTAGTGGATGATAGTAGGTTGTGTTTGTTTATGTATGAACTAGAGACGGTCTTCTCTAGTTGAATTTGACATGCCTTCATGTAGGAAATAGGTAAAGTGGTCTGTGTAAAAATACCATGTGAGAGATATGTCAAAATGTCTTGTGTTTGATTGTCAAGTCTTCGTGTGAGGGATATGTCACATCGTGTGAATATATCACCTCACGTGCTGTGTGTGGAAGCCAGGGTATACTCTATGTAAAAATGACATGTGTCCACATGGGGTAGGTAAATGTCATGTCTGTGTTTGGAAATAGGATGAACCGGAATGTACAAATGTCAAATATCTGTGTAATAGAGAGGGTCTACACTACTGTATACGAACACGTTCTGTCTTGTGAGAGATACAGAGTGTGTGATGCATGTGTGATCTCAAGTACGTGCCAAGAGGATGATGGACAGGCTTAGGTAATTATGCATTATTCAATCATCTGCTGTCTAAAAATAAGCCCTGCCATCTGTTGAGTCCAAAACAAGTCACTACACTATTTATTTCAATGTTAATATCGTGAGCCAGAGAAAAGGTGAGGCGCTTTGTGGCTTGTCAACCAATCCAGAGCCTTGACCTTTCTGCAGTGTTTCACGTGTCACAGTGTGCATGGGGGGAACTATGTGTGAAGGAATAGACGTGTGTGGTAGAGGTAGAGAACAATAGCGAGCGAGAGCAAGAGAAGGGCCACCTTTCACTTGGTCCTCATCCAGCTTCGTATCACTCGGCCTGTCAAGACTTTTCAAAGTCAATTTATTTTTAGATATTTCATTTGGAGGCGATTTTCGCTTGGTGGTCCCCCCTCCCCTTCCCACCGTATACCCTGCCTCTGCTCTAGTCTTGCCCACCTCTCCCGCGGGTGTCCGTATATAAGCCCATTCCTCGGCTGCAGTGCAGCGCTATTTGATTTAATTCAGAGAGCCATCTGTAATCCTCTGCTGGACAGAGTCCCAGGGCCCCCATAGCCTCTCTCTCTCTCTCTCTCTCTCTCCCCTCTCTATCTCTCTCTCCTCTTCCCCCCCCCCCTCTCTCTTTTCTCTCTCCCTCTCTCTCTCTCTCTCTACCCCTCTCTCCCTCTCTCCCTCTCTCCCTCTTTCTCCTCTTTCTGTCTCTGTCTCTCTCTCTCTCTCTCTCTCTCTCTCTCTCTCTCTCTCTCTCTCTCTCTCTCTCTCTCTCTCTCTCTCTCTCTCTCTCTCTCTCTCTCTCTCTCCTCTGTCTCAGTCAGACTAATGCAGACAGGTCCCCATAACATTCAGGTGTTCTGCTCCTTTGTTGAAATAGCCATATGCAGAACTCCCTGCTCCTATAACACAGTACCATACAATACCGGTTACTTTAATTACTTTAGAACCAGTAGGTTATCTTAATCACACGTAAGAAGTCTGCTGCTATGGGTTGGAATTGAAGTTGCTCAATGTGAGAATGGACACAATGCAAGAGATTCTTGAAAATCAAATAAACAGTAAG